>NC_142930.1:24332784-24335284 GCF_046866305.1 Octopus bimaculoides | reverse complement strand
TGTCTCAGCGCAATCTTCAAGCAGTACCCAAATGTCATAACAAACAAAGATAGGACAATAGGATGAGAGAAAAGCGAGAAAAGGCGAGGAAGAATTAGATATAAAGGCGGATGGTTGAAAAAAGAAACGGAAAACGAAAAAAAAAAGAAGAAAAACGGAAAAAAGCAAAGGGTGGGGGGCTTGGTATTAAAGTTATTTCCCCTTTTGGCTGTAAAATATAAGGCTGAAATTATAGTGGAATAGTATCTGCGGTACAACTACCTATTCCGGTGAATGTGGTACTTTCCAATTTGTCAACAAGAACTTAGTCACATGCTTACAATCGCGTAAAGTTTCGGATCTAGAATTCAGCAGTGTGTTAGAGTTCTTAGATCTGAAAAGGACCTCAGTTCTTCCAGCTACGCATAGCTTATAGAGTTTTGATCCGTTAACATATCGTATGGATTTTTAAAACTTTCTTCCACTCTATCGTATGTAGTGTGGCGTTCGTCTTCAAACCCCGTACGTGGCTAGCCAACTTAGTAGATTTACTTTTGTTCCTGTCAGAAGGAAGCTATGTGATTAGCATAGTGATTTTTGAATTCGCCTTCACATAGTCCGATTTAGCTCCTCTTATCGATAGTGTGTTAACATCTGTCTCATATATGGTCAAGTGCACAGGTTCCTGTGTCTCGACAGTTACAACTGGGTGTGGGCTCTTGGTGTTATTCTCGTGTAATAATGTTTTTCATAATGGGGCAGCAGCTATATGATAATTTCCCTGAGTGCCTGTTTAATATTTTCCTGCACCTGTAATTTTCTGGAAAATGTTTAGCCAGGAGAGACAGAAATCTGTTACCTATGCTAGTTTTTACGTCAAAGGAAACGGGGTGGGAGCACCAGATTATTTTCCGCGGTCTATTTTTAGGTCTATTATTATTATTAATATTATCATTGTTATTTTTATTATCATCAGAAGGGTTATATATCAATTTCTCCTTAAAGCCACTATTGGCTATGACATTGTTGTAGTAGGGGGTTGCCTTCTCGAAAATTTCTTTAGAGGAAGAGAGGCTAGAAAATACTGTATGAAATAAAAAATTTACACACAAAAATTTTGTAGTTATACGTCACATAAACAAACGTGACTTACCATTGGAATGTTTGTCATCATAGGTCTTCTCGATAAGTCCTGCCATGGGGCTTAAACAACAACAACAAACTGGTATACATTATGCATTATAAATGCTCATTATTCATAGAATAGATGACCGCGTTACCAAAACACCAAACAGAATACTCATTATACTCAATCATAAATTAGCTTGATGATATATTGAAAATACAGAAAGAATAAATCTCTCTTCAACAATCCCAAACATACAAATTACTGAATACACTGTTGATGACCAATGTACATTAGACATACTTGTGCTAACGAGAAAATTATAAATGCTATGACGCTAATTGTTTCATCAGACGTACATTTAACTTCCTTTCTTGTCAAGTGACTTGTGCATTTACAAGGAGTCATTGCTCAAGCATAAAATGCACACACACACACACACACACACACAAACACACACACACACACACACACACGCACACACACACACACACACACACACAAACACACGCAAAAAATCTACATAGGAAAATATTCGTCGATATGTAAATGGAGATGAAAACAAACATGGCAACAAAGTTCGTAATAATAACTATATTAATTACAAAGTAGAGTGCAGAAATTAATGCACGGACTGCACATCCTCGTGTTAAACTATCAGCAGAAAATATGGTTAAAGTATCTCCTGAATGAATGAATAAACCATTTTAAACTAAAAGTGCGAATTTAAGAACGAGAAAAGACGATATTGTCCTCAGTATTCTCACGTGCAAAAAATATCAGCCAACAAAATGATTTTAACTCAAGATGTGACGATTACGTCTTTGGATATTTGTCATTGAAACATGAAAATAAAGAATACCAAAGAAATATGAATGCAGATTTAGGAGATAGCCATGATTTTGGTGATAAATGAGTAGTTGCATTTATTTTGTAAAAACCAGACAAAGAAAATTTTGTTCATTCTCATATTGAGATTTTCCGTTATCTCGCGTTTAGTTCCTCCAGGAGACTATTGCTCACTTTTCTATATTTAACGTTCTAGATTAATGAAAAACAGTTTTTTTTTAATGGCAGAAGTAGATTTTAGGCAGTTGTTAGTCATTAAGATAAATTTGAAACTTGCACAATTTATTGCTTATTTATCTAAGAAAATCAACGGCACGGTCTTCTAATGGTATGGTTGTTTTGGTTCTATCAGGTGTTCAAAATAAATTTTCTTAGACGGAATGTTGACGTGCTTTGTAGACTTCTCTTTGTTTGAAGATTATAGTGTAAAGGTAATTATAGGAACTAAATTTAGAATTAGGACAAGGAAGACTCAGTATTTTTACATCAAAGTAAATAAAAAATTTAGCTTGAGGCTTGAGCTTTTTTTTATTTTAATGTCCAAAT
>NC_142930.1:24302784-24327784 GCF_046866305.1 Octopus bimaculoides | reverse complement strand
AAATGCTTTGGCAGAATAGTGTAGCAGAGATTTTATTTTTACTTTGAAAGATTATAAACGATTTAAAATTGCAAACCACGAAATCTATAGCCTTATACCTAAACATGAAAATATATTTGATTTTCAATATCGAGCTCTATTTCTTTTGTTTTTACTCACAAACCTATATGTGTATGTATGTATGTATGTATGTATGTATGTATGTATGTATGTATATTTGTTTATATGTGTGTGTGTGCCCGTACGCGCAGGGGGCCGGTTGTGATCAATCATAAGAAGGAAATAGGAAACTATGTTGGCCCCGTTGAGAACATGTGTTCTCAGTCATTTAGAGTACTGTTAGAAACAGTATCAAACGAACAGAAGAGGTCGGGTCACCGCAACGCTATTACACGAAGACGATTGTCTTAGTGCAACACATGAGCTACAAATGAATCCCAATTCCCTAATGCGAAACTACCGAAGATATGTATATGCAGGGATATGTATACATGGAGAATACTGGAAGGTCAAGCACATAACTTTAAGACTGACACCCACGAGCTTGTCACCACTGAATTGTACCAAACTTTCCACTCACTCCATTTAGCGTCAGGACTCAAACTGTAACAGCGTATGGACCAAGGGCTCTCAGTTTTCCAATATGTAGCCCTACGCCGCAAATATCTCCGAGATGTGCAAGTGGTCGTATTAAAAAAAAAAAACAATTTCTATTTGGAAAAATCCACATTAAGGCAAGAAACACAAATAAGGGAAATTTTGTTTAACTCACTGGTTCACTAGCACCGAACCTGGAGAGAGGATCGTTGAAGTGAAATAAGCTATCACACCAAGAGTAACGCACTGGCATGGCCGCAACCTCTGGCTGAAGTAAGTAAAAGAATACGTACACACCCCCACACCAACATCCACACACGTACGTATGTACATACAAACACGTGCATGACTATTTCTTGGCTTTTAGCATACGGAAGTTCACTTTTATTTCAATTACATGTTGCATTCAGACGAGTCACACACTGTTTTCATTCGATCCATCTTTCTTTGTATGCATCAGTCCTCTATCTCCCACCATCTATCCATCTGCTTATTCACATATTCGTCTATTCGTCCATTCAGAAAATCATTCATTTATTAACCCAATCTATTATTCATTGAATCATCTGCTCATTTATTTGTTGATTGATCTCTCATATCACTCAAACTTGCTTACTTTTTATGTCTCTCTCGCACTAGTTACGACTCACATAGTGACACACACATATATTCACACAACGGTATTCACAAGTACAGATATATTCACAAAGAGAAACGCCTAAACACATGGAGTACACACAGACACAGATACAGACACCGACACCCACACACACACACACACACACACACACACACACACACACACACACACACACACACACACACACACACACACACACAGACGCTTGTACATTTAGATGTGTACGTTTGTGTCTGTGTGTTTCAGTGAATTCTACAGACACGGTTCAAGAAACACCAAACCGACCTACCCGAGATGTGGTCAGAACGAGGAAACCGTTCTGCAAGCACTCGAGCAGTGTCCACATATTTCAGAGCTGCGGACCTTATGTTGAACGGTTGCTGTCGCGTGTGGGACCAATCCGTTTGTCAGACGAGTCTATCGTCAATATTGCCCAGCCACCTTCCTTTAACCGAGAAGGCAAGGCAGTTTTCGTATTACTGGTGGCTATGGCGGAAGTATGTGTGTGGTGGACTCGTTTGAAAGAGAGACAAATACTTTCCTCTCTGGCAAATCTCTCATAAACTTTTTCCAGTATCACTTGAAAAGGAAGATAAGAGTAGAGAAGTTTTGTCTAATGAAAGATTTAATAAAATGTGGATGAATGTAGCAAAAATGGTACGCATGAATGACGGAACCACTTTGAGTATTAACCTGTAAAACAAACAAAGAGAGTGAGAGAGTAAGAGCACTTTGCTCTCATAGATTTTTCCTTTTGCCGAGATTACCGTGGTTATTTTTCGTAGGCTTTTCTTTCCACGTATTACTCTTGCCAGTGTTATATTTTCTCCCCCTTTTGGGAATTCAAATTGTTAAAAAAACGTCACCTTGTTATCTATTTGTGTACACGCCCCCATCCCGCCACCAAAAGTCCTTTCTTTTATCCTTTTTGATCGATTTCGAAAAAGAAAAATTCTACATTGTATTGTCCTCTCCATGATAAGCTCTGTGTGGCTAAATAAATAAATAAATCTATCTATTTATCTATCTATCTATCTATCTATCTATCTATCTATCTATCTATCTATCTATCTATCTATCTATCTATCTATCTATCTGATTGGCTGTCGTCGCTTTCGTCTGCGTAAGTGTAAACAATTTCTCTTATTTATATATGTTTGTTTATATTGAATTTTTGTCAACACTTGGTTAACAACATCAACTTTCGTGTTATTGAATCGGTCTTCCGAAAATCCCCACCCTGCGGGTGTATTTTCGAATTGGAATTCCATTTAAAAGAAATTATTTTCAGTCTCTCCTGAAAAATAGGTAACTTGGCTGAAGCAGCCAGAGTTCCATCGTCTTTCATGGACATTAATTTCCCTGCATTGCCGAACGCTGCAGAGAAGAGAAAAAGCATTGAATTACACGCACACACACACACACACACACACACACACACACACACACAGTTGAAAAACGGTAACACACATACTGGCAACAGCGTTCCAAGTAAGCAAGCGAGAAAGGAAAGCAAGAATGAACAAATGTCTACTGCCACCACCACCACCACCACCACCACTTTAAAGCAAAGAAAACGAGTTGTTTCATTTACGCCACAACAATTAATGGAAACAAGGCCTTTTATCTAAGGAGGGTAATACAATAAAACTAAGCACACCACAACAGATTAACAAAAAAAAAACAAACAAAAAAAAAAACAGTTATATACAAGATAAATTTAAAAACGAGAAAACCAGAAAACATAAATCAACAAATAATTTTAAAATGTTTAAAGCCCATATGGACACCTAAAACTATATTACAAGTGGCAAAAGATTTGCCACAGTCGAAACCATGTTTGATTCAGGGGAGCAAACCAAAGCCTGTTCTACAGAATCACTTGCATCTGATGATATAAAAATTGAAGATGTGCCCTCTAAAATTGAAGCACAATGGTTGGTGTCAGCCATCTGCTACAATTTTGACGAAGTTATTAACATCTTGGAAATTGCCGCCCTAGATCAACAGAACTGGATTGGCCAGGCTTTCGAAATCTTGGTTCAAGCAAATCAAGAGACGATAGAAAATATACCAGATCTGATAAAACTGCCAGACGTTACCAACTTACATGTCGCCGTTGAAGGCAGAAGACCATTCTGATACATCAGTGGTAGCAAAAACCACTTGAAAGTTGATTGTACAATATTGAAGGAGCAACAGCAACAACAACAGCAAGAAAAACAACAACAACAACCACAACAACCACAACAAGAAAATCAAAAACCTAACAAAAATCAGCACTGCTACCCACACCGCCATATGCACAGCTCGTCTATTTGGCTGAACTGCAGTCATGGATCAAACAGAGAGCGAGGATAGGCGAATGGCACTGCGAGTGTGCTATGCTCTCGAGCAACTCTTCCATTTGGGATTAAATTTGTGCAACTCTACTCCCACAAAAGCGTTCTATAGAAGACTAGTGGAAGGGAGGTGTGACGACGTTCTTGGGGAGAATCTGCGCGTCGACTAGGAACACCTGACCCGTCTCTTCAGGACCACGTTCGGGCCTGACCTATGGGCAATCACCAGAGATCCCTGGCCTGGCAGTGCTATCAGGGAGCATTGCCCGTTCGGGATAAGATGTAGAGGCACGGTTCGAGAAACTCCAGACCGACTTGCCTGAGGTGCGATCAGAGCGACGAAACTGTTCTGCACGCACTCGTACAATGTCCAAACATTTCATATCTGTGGGCTTATGTCAGACGGCTGCTGTCACGTGTGGGATAAATTCGATTGTCGGCCGAGTCTGTCGCCAATATTGCCCCACCACCTTCCTTTATCCGGGAAGGCAGTTTTCATTGTACTTATAGCTATGGTGAAAGAATGTGTGTGGTGTACTCGTTTGAAAGGTTTAAAGACAAATACTTTCCTCTCATCAACTTTTTCAAGTATCACTTGAAAAGGAAGGTGAGAATAGAGAGGGAAGCTTTGTCTCACGAAAGTTTCAATAAAATGTGGGTGAGTGTAGCAAAGATGGTACGCGTGAATGATGAAACCACTTTGAGCATTATCCCGTAAATCTCTGAGAGAGAGAGAGAGAGGGAGAGAGGGCGCTTTGCTCCCATGTGTTCTTTCCATGCCTGAGGTTACCGTGGTCTTTTTCGTAGGTTTTTCTTTCCACGGATAAACCTAATCTTTATTACATTTTACTTCCCCTTTTGGGAATTCTATTGCAAACGGAACGTTGTTATTTTGCTGTTTACACGTACCAAACGCTTTCGATCCTTTTGGTCTTTTTTTTTCTTTCGAAAAGAGAAGTTCTACATTGGCGGGATTAATCGTGTGAAAAAGTAAAGTATTGAAGAATTCATACTTTACTTTGCGATTAAAACTATTTGGCTTAGAAGTGGTTAAGTATGAGTTATATTCTTTTCTAAATATACTTTAAATAAAATTGAATAGATTAAATTCTGTTGAAATGGATTAATAATTCATTTTTACTGTGAGAAGTATTTGTTCTTGAAGTGCGTTTGAACCGAAAATTTGATCTAAATGGAATATAGTGAATTAGAAACATGTTATATATATACTTCCAAATGTACATACATACACATGTATGTGTGTGTACATAATTTACATGAGTGTTTGTATGTGTAGATATATTAATTCTTGTGTGTATATGTGTTTGTACGGGCGTAAATTTGCGTATATGCTCCCACCTCGTCCTACACTGCTTAGCTTTTGGCTTACAACACTGTAATGCCAGAAATAATTTATTATATATAGTAAATATATTATATTGTATGAGCGATTCTCTGAGATATTGCTCCTCTACACCTTCATGCCCTCTTCCAGCTACAATGCACAGTACGTTAATCTCTCATGCTATCTGTCTATCTATCTGTCTGTCTGCATATTTGTCTGTCTATCTCTCTGTCTAGCTGCATGTCTATCTATCTATCTATCTATCTATCTATCTATCTATCTATCTATCTATCTATCTATCTATCTATCTATCTATCTATCCCTTCTCACGGACGTGCTGTCACATCGGCTGCGAAGGTAAACGTTTTATTTGACCTTTTATTGTCCACATTTTGTTGGAATTTTTTAATAATTTTGTTGCGAAGCACCTAGGCTTCATTTGTGTGTATTTTCCTTCTTGACATTTGAAAAATGTCGAGAAACATAATTTTGGAACGCCTGTCTTGATCTTTTGACGAGCATTTCCCGAGGCTTCAGATGCTAGAAGAAAAAAAAGAACGGAGTAACGCGTGCTCACTCAGTGATAGGAACGCAGCTGCTGTAATCGTCACAAACACGGCGATTACAGCTACAAACAGCCCTCTCACCACCACCACCACCGCCACCACCATGAAAACTATGAGGAAATCTGGATCGGAGGAGACTGCTACTACAGTCTCTCCATCTACTAGCACCAGTGACAACATGAAAATTAACACCGCCACCAACACCACCACCACCACCAGCAACAACAACAATAAAAACCACAACAACAGCAAGGGCGTAAAGTTATCGGCCGTCAGCACTGACACCATCACCTGTTCAACAAACTCTGCTGCCACTACCACCACCTTTGAACCAGGCAGTACATACACCAACATAAACAAAAATATTCAGAAGAACATGTCCGCCAGCACAACAAAAACAAATTTCGCAAATGTTCTAAAGGAAAAAAGAACAATAGTGACATTCACACAAAAACAAATAAAAGACACAAAATCCCTTCTTACGAAAGAAGGAGATGATGTTAGAATAAACATACCAAAAGATATTATAGAAATGAAAAACAAAAAGTGCATCATTTATAAACTGGTAAACACAAAAACCAGACGTGTAGAAAATTTTAGCACAGATAAAATTGAAGTTTGACTTAGAAAAATTTGGCCTTATCAAAATCATGTCACCTGGGGAAGAAAATTTGGGACGGTGCAGGTGAGATTTCTGGATGAAAATTTAGCTAAACAATTTTCGACACTCTCTCTCCGCACAGATGACTTGGTGATGATACCGAGTTATCTAGGACAGAGAGTGACCAAAGTTATAATAAAAAATGTGCCATCGGAGGTGGACACCCAATGGCTGATATCGGCCGTATGCCTGGAAATGGAGGAGGCAAATATTTTGGAGATTACGGTCGGAGAGGAAAAGAACTGGGGAGGGAAAAATCTGGAAATCCTTCTCCACATCACGGAGGAGGCTTCACAGAAAATTCCTCCAAACATTAGATTGACAGAGGACCACAAGCTGTATGTGGTGGTAGAGGGCAGGCGACCTCGCTGTTACCTATGCAACAGCGAAGCACATCTGAAAAAGGTCTGCCCTCTGGCCGCTAAACAAAAACAACAACAACAACAACAACAACGACAACAACAACAGAAGCAACTACCAAATACATCCAACAGAAAAACCTTACTACCAACACCACCAGCAACACAAAAAACAACAGAAATATCAGCAATAACCACAACAGAAAAGACAACAGAAACTGCAAAAACAGAAGAGAAAAAAAAAGAAAATTCCAAGACTGCCTCTCCCTCCCCCATATCACATACACCACACACAAATAACAAGCAGCCAACATCAATAAAAACAGCAACACAAACACTCACAGAAACACACACAGACGCACAAAATTTGCCGTTACCTCTTTCTGACTCCTCAGAACTCCCATCATCCGATGAAGAGAGTGGGGAGGAGTGGAAAATAGCTACGAAAGGAAAGAGGAAGCGCAGTAAGAAGAAAACAAAACAAAATGCAAACACAAACAAAGCAGGGAGATTCACATCTCCCGAAAATACTACTAACACCAATAGTAATATAAAAAAAAACAATGCTAACAGCAATAGACAGTACAAACACAGAGTTGATGAATTACATCAACTCTAAAACAAACATCACAAATAACGATATCAAAACAAACAACCACCCACGTACAACACCGCCAAAACACATTAAAATTATTCATGTAACACCAGCATTACACAACACAATAAAATCCCTCTACCCCAACTCGGTAGGGGGATTCCAGAAATATTTGTGCAAGAAATTGTACAATAGCCTCCTTGGTGAAAAATCCAAGGAGGAAACAAAATTTTCTAACGGTAAGTAACACACTGTTCTTTTGTTTTGTGCTTTAAAGCACACGTATAAACAGAATCATGGTGAAGATTGGTTGTGTGAATGTGCGTGGCTTGGGGTCGCCTTGGAAACAAGGGTACCTCTTAAATGACATCAAGTCACACAATTTGGATATCATAGCCATTAGTGAGACCAGACTTCATGAGCCGCGGGCCCTAAAGTCCATGTTTGGCGGACAGTCTAACATTTATTTTTCTCCCTGTCTGCCGAGGATGGGCGGTAGTGGCACGGCGGTTCTTTTTCGCAAGAGTCTGGATCTCCAAGTAAAGACGATATTTACGGACCCGGAGGGTAGACTGGTTGTCCTAGATGTGGACGGCAGCGATGGAGGCGCTTTTCGGTTGCTGGCAGTTTATGTGCCTCCTTTAACAGGTCGGTCGGACTTCTTTCGACGTCTAGAAGTATTCCTGGGAACGTCTCGTCCCTTACTTTTAGTGGGGGATTGGAATGCTACCTTGGACACGCATCTAGACATCGAGCTTGTCGGCTAGACGCTGAAAGACTACGAAGCGGTGACGGGAGCGAAAATCAACCGGGATAAGTCGGTGGGTTTGCTGCTCGGCACCTGGAGAAGCGAACCCATACCGTCCGGCAGCGCCTCAGTAGTGGGACGCTGGACGGACGGTCCGGTCAAGTTGCTCGGAGTCTGGTTCGGTCCGGACCTGCAAACGGAGAAGAACTGGCACGAGATAACGACTAGGGTGGCCACTCTCTGCCGGCAATGGTCCGAGAGGAAGCTGTCCCTAAAAGGTCGGGCGGAGGTGGCGAACGCGTACATCGCATCCGTCATCGAATACCGCCAGATCGTCGTGCCTTGTCCCGATCGCGCCATCACCGAAATGGAGCGCATCCTCTTCCGCTTTTTGTGGAAAGAAAGCGTTCCGATGGTGAGGCGATCCGTTTGTTGCCAACACCCACTGAAAGGAGGGCTGGGCATGCCGTGGTTGATGATGCGCAGACATGCGCTGAGACTGCGACATCTCCGGCTCTACGTAGACGACGGTGAGCAGGTGTGGTTGCCGTTTGTGCGACGCGCTTTCCCGCAGCTCGTCTCCATGATCGAGCTGCAGTCGTGGATCAAAAAGAGGCCGAGGAATGGCGAATGCCACCGTGAGTGTCGCGTTGCTCTGCAACAACTTTGCCGTCCCGGGTCGACCTTGAGCGGCTGCATCACAACGAAGTCATTCTATAGGGGATTAGTGGAGGGAAGGTACGACGACGATCTCGGGGCGAACCTGGGCGTCGACGAGGAATACCTGACCCGCCTGTTCAGGACGACTTTCGGGCCGGGACCTATGGACAACTTCCAGAGATCCCTGGCCTGGCAGTGCTACCGAGAAGCGCTACCCGTTCGGGATAAGCTCTATAGACACGGCTCGCGAAATGCGGGGCCGACCTGCCCGAGATGCGGTCAGAGCGACGAAACCGTTCTGCACGCACTCGTGCAGTGTCCAACCATTTCGGAGCTGTGGGCTTATGTCGAACGACTGCTGTCACGTGTGGGACGAGTCGGTTTATCAACCGAGTCTATCGCTTTTGATCAACCGAGTCTATCGCTTTTGATCCATGGTGAATTAGTTCACGAACAGTGCAGTGTTGTAACCTGGGTGAATTGCATGTTGAGTTGTGTACGTAGAGAGATGTTGGCGTTAGCACGAATGGTGGCGGAGATGGCGATCGCTGAATGCTGTTGGACGAAGCTGGTAAGTCTCAGCGTGGTTGCTGTTGTGTTGTCGCTGGAATTGGCTGCGTCTTGTGTGGTCAGTGGCTAGACTTCAAAAGGTCTGAAACCAATGACGTCGAGACGATGAGAAGCTGGAGTTTTTATAAGGAGCTGTAGGCTCAAAGTTGGGTAGAAAACAGGCTGTCACACGTGACCTTATTTGAAGGCTGCGATTGGTTGGGTTGCATGTTGGCACGCGCTAGAGCAAGAGACAAATTGCGTCAATACCAACAAACCAGAGTATTGGACGCAACAGGGTCCAAAATGCGACCAAAGGGTAGCTGTTATCTACAACGTTCGTATGTATGTATATATAATAGAGAGGAGAGGAATTTCACTCAAGTGTACACTACACATTCAAGTCAACTTCCATTCACTACACTACTTTAATGTATTATCAAAGCGCTGTCTTTGGATGTAGTTTTTTGACGTATTGTACCTATTTACCTCCCCATCTAGCTTTCTGCCTCTTCGTCACCTCATCCCCTATACTTTTAACTCTTTAACTCCAGCATCTTTGCTTAGCTGTTTCCTTCCATACCAAAGAGCCCTTCAATTTTATTTCTACCTTAATTTCATCACGTTATATTCTACACTCCTCGCAGTAAATTAATTTTCTGATTCTACTGAACGGCAAAATTGAAATAATAAAATTGCTGTTATTTATGCTTCTTAATAATTCATTATTATAAATGAATTTAAAATTTTCAGCAATAGTGGCGATTGCCATACCAAATTAATTACTGAATGCATTTATTGTTGAATACTTTCATTCGTTAAATACTTCCATCGTTATTACTATCCAACTTTAAATATAAACTTATACAATTATTATCACAAGCATTGGGTCATCATCTTGTGTACTGATGAAGGAATTTTGTCTTATGCATACGACCTCCTCTCTTGTTGATTTGCTTCCGTATTTTGTTAATGTTTCTAGTTAGGATGACGATTTTAGAAGAGATATCTTTTAGTTTCTTTGGGATTTCTTAGTTCATGGTGTTAACATGTTGTTCTGATTTTATGGCATTTTAGTTTCTCGCATGGTGATAAAGAAGAGGAGAATAATTTTTTTTTTACTCTAGTAAAAATATAATGAAAATAAAAGACGTTGACAATATACTTCCACATTTACTCACCTCTTCTGCCGTCCCTCGGAACCGAGGATACTTGTTAGCTTGTACAATATTTTCGCTAATTGTGTGTGCATGCGCGAGTCTTTGTTTGCATGCTTGTTCCCCACCACCACCTGTTGCTGTGTTTACGTCGCTATAACTTAGCGGTTCAGCAAAAAGCTGATTGGATAAGCATTAGACTTAAAAGATTAAGTGTTGGGGACGATTTGCTTGACACAGAGTGTGAGAAGGATGTCTCTTTGTACTACAGGTAGAACTAATTTTTGCAAGCTGACCGGCTTGGGGTGATGTGAAGTGTCTTGTTCAAGAGCACAACGGGCCGCCGGTAATTAAACTTACGTCTTTACAATCGTGAGCCGAATACACTAAACACCAAGCCATGCGCTTTCACTATATATATTTGTGTGTGTGTGTATGTGGGGGGGGGGGTGCGCATATAACTGGTACTCTGTCGGTTACGTCAATGATATAAACTCGAGTGCTTATATGTACTACAATTCCATACGAGAGGTCCTCTCATGATAGATGACGCAGTATTTTGTGTTCCAACACAACATCCAGTTTTAGTTGGAGATGAATGTGTGTGTATGTGTGTGTGTGTGTTTGTATGTGCTTGTGTGTTTGTGTTTGTGTGTGTTTGCGTTTGTGTGTGTGTGTGTGTGCGTGTGTGCGTGTGTGTGTGTGAGAGAGAGTGTGTGTGTATACATATATACATACAGTTATATATAAATACACATAAATATACATAGATACTTCTATACTACAGCTATAAGACTAAATAAAATTTAAGTCAGATTTACCTAATAATGCATATAAAAAAGTAAATGAAACGTAAACCCTATGATATAGTAGTTACTCATAAATTCACACTCGTGTGCACGCTCATATACAACTAACGATCTAGAAAAATCACAAAAAGAAAAAGAAACTAACGAAATGCCTTTATACACCTTTCCTACCGTTGCATTTGCAAAACTAAATTCTCGTTTTTCTCTCCCGTTTCACACTGAATTAATATAAGTATGATTAATAATTTTGTACCGATAGGACTGAAGTAAGTCGAAATCGCTATAATTTAATATCATTATTTAGAACTCGGATCGAAAATGACACTTCAGTTAAATAAATGTAGACACATAAAAACGCACACGCACACATTTATATTTACTTAATTACATTTAGACTCAGAAGTAATTGATAATATCGGATGTTTCCACCTTTAATATTTAGGCCATTGTTTCAAATAATGCGCAATCACGGTTTCACGAATGGTAAATACACGTAATTATATAAAGTATTTTCTCTCTTTCTCTCTCTCTCTCTCTCTCTCTCTCTCTCTTGTCTTTGTTTTTCTCTAGGACTTATCCTTGGATGAGGTACGTTATAGTTAAGGTATAATATGTTACTAGAAATATATCTGCGCGTCTGGAGATGTTGAACATAATAGGTGAAAATATTTTTCAGACAGATATACGACGCAAAACGGTATTTCGAATGTGTAAGACAAAATATCTTCCTCCCCCACACACATCGTTAAACGTTAAGACCAGGGTAGGTAAGATCATCCTTAGTTTAGTTGATAGATACGTACCCCGTACCAATAGATTCAGCAAAATATTTAATAGATTTACCCTAAGATTATCCTTTAACTGTGCACCTAGTGTAAAAAAGTTCTTAGTAGGTAGGCTCACACCCGAGGCAGAGGCAGGATGTTCATGTAGCGGTAACACAATTTGTCCACTGAACGGCCACTGCAATACGGAGACAGTTTTTACGAGGCATAAGTAACAGCAACAGGACCTAATGGAGAACCGAGCATGCGTAAGTATGCGGGGACAATGGAAGGTCTCTTCAGAACCCATTTTAATAACCACAAGCCCACCTTCAAAATCCTAAGTAGACGTAACGCCACAACTCTTGTCAAATATGTTCTTTCTGCCCACTGATCTTCCTAAAGAACAGACGTGAATTTTTCTGTCTCTTCTACTTAGCGTTCATAATAATTTTTCTATCGTCTTAGTCCAACAGTCCCCACCATTTGTTTTTACTGTCGTGTTTTTACTTGCTTTTACTGTTTTTATTGTTTTTACTGTATTGTTTTTACTGTCTTGTTCTCACTGTCCTGTTCTTGTTAACACTTTCACCCTCCGCAAAAAATTCCAAATTTTAATTAATTTGCTTTGCGGTAAGGACTGCTCCAACGAAGTCGCGTATTGTCCTTGCCTTCGAACCTCGGAGTAGAGGGACAGGGACAACTGACGAAGGGATATACTCTTTATGTTGCATGTCTCGTTTCTCTGTCTGTTTTTTTCGTTGTTCGAAAAAAGTTCTTTTTCTGTTTTCGTTTTTATATTTTCTTTTTTCGTTTCTCATTGTGTTTAACGTTTTCTTTATGTCCTGTATCCATATATGCTTGTATGTATACATATAGATGTAGGTATGTACATATATGTATGGATATATCCATATATCTATATATTTGTATGATATATATATATATATATTTCACACACACACACACACACACACACACACACACACACATACACACACGCGTGATATTCTTTCAAGGGAGGTAATAATTCTGAGTGGTGTAATTCTGAGATGATTTCATTTCTTTACCTCCCCCACTTTCTCTTTTATGTTGGGTTCTGGGATTTATGGGTTTGTTGCATTCATGCAGATTGACTTCAGCTACACAACATCAATCATTAGTCATTCATTGGGTGTTATTTTCAGTTTCTATTTTTTTTCTCTCTTGTTTACAGCATTATATATGAGTGTCATCATTTCTTATTTCGTTATTGCCCACAAGGGGCTAAACATAGAGGGGACACACAAGGACAGACAAAGGGATTAAGTCGATTACATCGACTCCAGTGCGAAACTGGTACTAAATTTATCGACCCCGAAAGGATGAAAGGCAAAGTTGACCTCGGCGGAATTTGAACTCAGAACGTAACGGCAGACGAAATACCGATAAGCATTTCGCCCGGCGCGCTAACGTTTCTGCCAGCTCGCCGCCATCATTTCGAGTGTCATCATTTCTAAGGCGACAAGCGGGATGAAATTTTAGCATGTCATGCACTACTGCTTAACTATATTTCTTCCGGTTCTTTGCGCTCTGAGTTCAAATTCAATTCTTTCGGGGTCGATAATATAAGTAACAGTTGAACACTTACATGTCCTGTCAAATTTTCTGGCTTTATGCCAAAATTGAAAACAATTACACTGTGTAACACGATTTTTGTCCTTAGGTAGCAACTGTTATTTCCTATTTGCTTACCCAAATGGTTAATATTTCCTTCAAACTATGCTTTTGTTACATTTATTCTAACCGCCCCCCCCCCAATCCCTCTCAACACATGTCTATGATGCTACTCCTGTTCATGGTCAGAGATGCACATATTATCAACCATTAACGGACATTCTCATGTGGCTAACGTCAAGTAACTTACAAGCAAATCTGTGGTATTAAGCAGAATATTTGCTATAACGATATTTCTGTTTCAGCAAGTCAGCACTGAATCTATCTGAAATGTAATGGAAAATAGGTCAGTTTCAAAACATTTATGTCCAGGTCACAGAAGTTAAGTTTGAAGGGAATAGTAGTCACTTCCTTTGATTTCTAAATAAAAGCAAACAAGGAATAGCACTTACTGACCAAAGACAAACGAAATGGTTACACAGTGTTATTGTCATCAGTTTTTCAAGTAAAATATAAAGTAATGAAAAAGAGAAAAGGGAGAGTGAAAAAACTGTAGGAAAAATATGGACGAATGCAATAATGGGGAAATGAAAAAAAAAAAAATGAAAACTGCGAATGTCCAATGATGACCGATCAGTGACCGTTATAAATATATCAAAAACACACTGCATGAACACAATAGCACCATATATTTTAGGGATCAACATGAAAGAAAGAAAAACAATGAAGACCCAATGACTATAAGACTAGTTTTAGGTATGTTGGGGTAATCGGTCAGCAGACGTATCGCGAACGAAGAGTTATGTTTGATTTTTGCAGATAAAAAATTTTCGTTATGTATAAATACACACACACACACACACACACACACACACACCATAGGCTTCGTTTTGCCTTACATGACATTTACCAGCCTCGGGAATATTGTAAGAAATCACTGTCCAAAGTACCACTCAGTGAGACCGAGGTATTCCATTTTCTGCTACTTTGTAAAATAGTCCGATATCTATTGAAACGTCTGGACTAATTTTTATAAAATTGATTTAACAACTTAATTCATTATCCAGTGTGTTTAACCTGTTTTCTATAAGGTAAGGTGTGCTTGAGAGTGACATGGATTTGGCTGCTACTTTGAGCAGATTCTCATTAGCACATGCGTGTATGTGTGTCTTTTTTTAAATCACGTGTGAACTAAACTAGACCTGCTTTGATCGAAAAATCACATATATACACGTGTAAATAGCTATATATTATCAACGCATAGATTTACACACATATGTACCCACATGCGTAAACTAACATTGCAACCATCTGACTTCTATTCTAGCCATCGCTCCAAATACAACCTCCACTCCTTTACATCATTCCACGTGTAAACTCTGCGTTCTTTATTTGCTAATCTAAATTCCCACCCTCGCCGTCACCAACATTACTATCGCCTCTCTACCCCCGTCCCTCCTTCCATTTCTTGTACTAACACTACCGATTCGACTGCTCCACCTCCGCCATACTGACGTAGGCTGCCTTCGCCGCCTTCGTTACCATTGTTACCACCATCATTATCGCAATCCTAACAAGTTCCACTACCACCCTACCCTACGTCACCCTGCCAGCAGCATAGCTACCACTGCCACTACTACGACCACTTACCGTCACCACCGTAATCATCATCATCATCATCATCATCATCACAACCCCCTGTCACCTCTATCGCTCTAAAAACAGAACTTCGAAAACAATCGCCAACTTCACCATCAAAAGCCTCGCAACAATTGCATCTGCCATTGCGGCTACTATTGGTATTGCGGTTGCTGCTGCTGCATGAACAATAAAAACAACTACAACTACAAATACCACCACCACCACCACCACCACCACTATCATCACAAGTACCACCGCCGCCACCACCACCACCACCACCGCCGCCTACTACTAATTCTACTACTACTACTACTACTAATTCTACTATTACTACTACTACTACTACTACTACTACTACTACTACTACTACTACTACTAGTACCACCGCCACCACCACCACCACCACCACCACCACCAACACTACTAATACTACTACTACTACTACTACTACTACTACTACTACTACTACTACTACGTTTGATAACAAATGAAGTAAACCTAAACCACGCCCCCATGTTCCCTCCATTCTATCCTTGCATTTCCTTTCAGCTTTTTCTCTCCGTTCCTTCCTTACTCCTTTCATTCATTACTTTCTCTTCACTCTTTTCCTCGTTGTTTTCTTTTGTCTTTTAATCCATGCTGCTTTCTTCGCCACGTTTATTCTATATTTGTTTTCCGTCCGTCGGTTTGCTAAACAAACCAATCAAATATTCCTCAAACCACATCCAATTGTCTAAAAATAAGATTTAATAAAATTTTAAAAAAAACGACATTCGATAATTTTTTTTTTCGGAGACGTTATTATTAGAATAAGGCGTGATGATCATGACTGGAATACCGTTGATCGCAGGACTGCAGTTAAAAATGACCTAGTGTTAAACGATAGGCACAACAGTTGGTTTGTTTTGATTTGTTTTTGGTCGAGGTAAAAGCGACAGAGAGAATAAATACCAAACTTAAAAAATAAGGTCTGTGATCAATTTGTTAGACTAAATCATTGAAGGTGGTGCTCCAGCATTACCATAGTCCAGTGACTGAAACGAATAAAATAGAAATAGATAAGTTATGAGGATGCCAGTACTTCTAATCTTGGGAAATACATTCAGCAAATGTTCATCTTTAAAATCTGTTGGTCAGTGTTTTAGTCGAAAAAAAAAAAATGGACGACGTGTTAAAGCAGCGGAAAGGACGCATTGCACAGTTTATAGTGGCTCATAACCTGAGTTCAAATCTCGCTGAAGTCAAAACTGCCTTCCATCCTTACGGAGTAGATAAAGAAATGTCGAGGGTGATTCTTCTTCTTCTTCTTCTTCTTCGTCTTCTTCTCCTCCTTGCTCTGCCTGCTGCGCGCTGTGAGAGAATCGTAGCAGATGATTCACAGAGCCTGCGATAAGACAGGTGACCCAACCAACCAACATTAAGTGTATAATCTGAGTTAGAACGATCTACTTAGATTCCATGTGTTGATGGTTACACAAGATACAGAAAGTTTGATGTCGGGGAAGAGTAGTAATTATGAAGGAGAAATAACTGATTAAAGTTTTTTATAACGACATCTAAGAAGTGAGGAGAATAAACGTTTGGGACGGATCGAACAGTTGAACCAGACGTAGAGTACAGTAAGGACATGATACAGCGGAGCAGGGGCTGTTGTTCTAATCAGAACGAATCCGTATGCTGGTAGTTTGTAGCTTGTTGAATTGGCTATTTTGGGATATCTGATAAGACTACGATCTATATTTATATGGTTTTTACCACCTTTTTTCCTTTTCTTTTTAACAACATTCTTTTCTGTGTTTCTTTTTCCCTTTGTTCATTCCGATATTTTTCTCTTATTCTTCTTCCAGTGTTCTATCTTTCTATCTATCTATCTATCTATCTATCTGTCTATCTATCTATCTATCTATCTATCTATCTATCTATCTATCGATTGATCGATTGATAGATTCATTTTCTTTTACTACATTCTGTCTTTCTGCACACCTTTTCTGTCTTCTCAGCGAAATCTTTACTGTCTTTCATTCTGTTTTTCTTTTTTTGTCTCTTTCCTATACTTTCTTTTTCCTGTTTTCATGCTTTCTCCACATGTCCATTATTTTATTTTATTTTATTTCTTTTATCTTCCTTTTCAGTCTTTTCATTCTCTTTTTCTGCTCTTATTTTCCTTACACTTTTCTCTTCTGTTCTTATCAATTTCATCCGTTCATTATAATTGTTTCTCTTTGTTTTGTGTCTTTTCTAATCTACATACACATGAACCGAAAGGAAAACCTCTAGGTGTTCACTCAATTTGCTAGAAATAGCTGTCGAATTTCTCTCTGATAACACTTCACCTTTTTAAAGAAGAACACAAACACATTGGATAATGTTGCCCAAGGTACACTAAGGCTGAAAACGTTTGAATAAATAGAATGCATCTGATGATAGGTTTGCTTGATCAGGGCCAACTTGGCGTTAAACAACAAAAGCAAGAATAAGAACACCAGGAAGAAGAAGAAGAAGAAGAAGAAGAAGAAGAAGAAGAAGAAGAAGAAGAAGAAGAAGAAGAAGAAGAAGAAGAAGAAGAAGAAGAAGAAGAATGTACCTATATATCTGCAGTAAAGCTTCGAGTTAATTGAGTAAGATCCTAACGTTAAATCGTAGGTAACCTGAAATTTACACCGACCCACAAATGGATGGAGAGCAAAGTCCACTTCGTGAAAGAAACTTACGTAAATCATAGAAACACGAATGAAATTGATTTCAAAAGAAAAAGGAGCCTACTGTGGAAATGCAATTTGTCAAATTTTATTATTATTATTATTATTATTATTATTATTATTATTATTATTATTATTATTATTATTACTATTATTATTTTGTGATTTTAAAACGCCCTAATATCTTGATAGAAAACATAAGTGTCATAGTTTTCTCATGTTTTTCAAAATATTATCAACCGAGGTTCTTGAAAATACAGGTTTTGGTAAGAATTCCATGTGTTTATGTCTGCATTTGTCCCAAGTAACCCAAGATCTGCTTATTTATGAATGTAGCACACTGGTCAATGTAGTCAACGTATGCTGGTTAACTCTAGTCAGTTTAATTTCTATACAACTGTAATAAAATATACAAATATGCTAATTATATTTCCAACGCTCAATATGCAAATTAGGCAACATGTTTTTACAAATTTGCAACAGCATTACGTTCCTCATTGTATTTATTATATGTTTGTCCTATTTCGATAGAAATATATTGAATTTGTCAGTAGTAACTTTTATGCAATTAAATATACTGTTAATCTTTCGGCCTTTTCTTTGTATACTAGTTTTATTGTATAGACAGTCTGAGAGTCCGATATTTTTTCAAATTGGTAAAAAAATATGTTGTAAGCGGTGCCCCTGCATGGCCCCAGTTCAGTGACTGAAATAAGCAACAGGTAAAGTAAAAGGTAAAAGATAACTAAAATATGCTAGGTGATAGAACTAATCGTAACTCTCCCCAATGAAGCTATTTTTGAAAGATAGACATGTAACAGATGTCAAGTGCAGAAATCAATTGCGTTAAATTGAGAAACTATGTCTTGCCCAACTCCAGTATTCTTTAGGCTTACGCTATATATCTTATACACATGTATAAGGCATATAGTGTAAGCCTAAAGAATACTGATTCAGACAAGGCGTGGTTTCTCAATTTAAGGCAATTGATTTCTGTGCATTCTTTCTGGAACACATAGAAATTAAGAAAAGGATAAATTAAAAAAAAATTCATCTGCAACTGCTGTTAAAACTGTCTACCATATGCAACAAATATACAGAACCTGTTTGACAGGTTCTTCATTTTTGGAGTGCAATATATAATGGGCATAAAGATCATTTACTTTTGTGGGCTGGATGAAAGCATAAACTAGAAATCTAGGGCCGGATATAGACAATTGTTCCATCTAAACCCTACATTCTCAAGTAAATATATAAGGGGACAATACACTAGAACAATTGTATTAACAATAAAGAAAGAAAAAATTGTGAGCTGCTAGTTATGTGTGCATTCAGAGATGGATGGCAAAAACTCTCCCGCATAGTTTATATGCAGTACTGTTAAGTAAGAGTCCTTAAAATTAGGGGGCCTCAGATATTGGATGATCTCAAGCTAAACGAGTGTACTCCAATAGTAAAAAACCGCACTATGAATCAAATTGTGCCTGTTGAAAAATGGATTAAAGGAAAATTAGATCGTTACCCCTATTCAATCATCGTATTTACTAGTTTACCAGGATAAGGTCGAAAAGTTAGATACTGGACCAAACTCGATCCAAGATTGACTAGAGAATCTCCTTGTCGAGGATACCTTTCATTAAGGGCGTCTAGTAACATCTGATCCCCCAGAAACGAAACAAAAAAGAGAATTGGATAAGGGACAAATGCCAATAAATAGAAAAAAGAAACAACTAAAGTGAAGGTTCAACAACAGATTGTTGATTGATATAACATCAGCGAAAGAAACACTAATACAAAACAATGTACAACACTAATACAAAACAAGAACCCCGAATAAGATGCCAAAAAATGTCTACAGAGATATTATAGGGTAGAAAAACAGAAAATAGAATTCAACCAACCAACCAACCAGCTAACTAACCACTTACAAGGGAAAAAAATGCTGAAAATTTTTGGAGCAACATATGAAAAAATGACATACACAAAAGAGAATCAAAATAACATAAATAGCCACATATGGTCAAATATAAGCATCACTGAAAATTCAAATGTTATCAAGTCGATTAAGAACTAGAAGTTACCTGGTCTTGAGGGGATTGTAAATTTCTGGAGAAAATATTTGTCATATATTCGCCAAGATCTAACTAATGAGTACAACCTAACAGCAAAAATTCCCGGTAATTGTCCGCACTGCCTAACACAAAAGATAATTTCACTGCTTACTAAGACTTAATATATAGAAACATTGAAAAAAAAGAAAACTATAAATCTCTTACCTGTCTACAACCGATATATGTATCCTCACCTTTATTACCACACGACAGACCTCTGTTTCCCTAAACAACAACAACTTGCTACCAGCGGATAAGAAAGGATGTGGAAGGAGAAGATATAGATGCAAAGATCAGTTGCTCATAAAGTCCGGATAGTGTGCCAAATACTTTGATATTGAAGAAACTTGTGACTATAAAAATCTATAACAAAAAATTTCATAAAAGAGACAATGAATCATTGGAAAACAACTCTATATTTAAACCATAATAAAGAGTCAGTACAGTCATGACACATCAGATTTTATGCGTGGAGAATGGGTTACTCCTCATGATTTTTTTGCATAACTCTCTTGGAGCGTGTTCGTTTATTTTAATCCTTGTTAAATTTTCTTGTATTTTTCGCTGTCTGTAGCACTCCCCCACACATCTAGCTCGTTCCCCATGTCCCCCTCATTATCACAAGAAAAAGAGGTACCGCTGCTAATCATGGCCAGACGGGGGTTTTCGTTAAATTCATATTTGTCTTTTGGGACCACAGACTAGGTAAACACCCTTCAGTGTCTTCGGAGCTGCGTTATTTAACCATACTTATTCTTTCTAGACTTATAGAAAAGATAATCATATTACATGAAAATTCTGTGAATTATCTAAACAAAAATACTTCTTACTAAATGCTGCCATCTCGACTAGTATCTGCTAAAATTTTGGAAATGTACAACAATATTGGGGAAGCAGATTATCGCTGCCTTATATGGTTTAACGATAACAACCATATCATTTCAGGACTTAGTTTTTGATCGAAATTCTTGCTTTCGTATATTTTCCCCGATATTGTGACACATATTAATTATGGGGCCAATGGTAATCTAACAGAAAGAATCTATTTCAGACAGAAGGACTTAAAAAGTGTCGTGTAACCTATAACAGATGAGCATTACACTGAAATTCAAGAACTTCATGAACGCCATAATTTCTCCTCTTACTAGGAACTGCTCTTAAGTAGTGTGTTGACTGAGTCATGATTCAGACATGAAATTATAGCAATAATATATCAACCCAGTAAATGACTATATCAATATCAATATCTATCTATCTATCTATCTATCTATCTATCTATCTATCTATCTATCTATCTATCTATCTATCTATCTATCTATCTATCTATCCCTTTTGGGAATTCAAATTGTTAAAAAAACGTCACCTTGTTATCTATTTGTGTACACGCCCCCATCCCGCCACCAAAAGTCCTTTCTTTTATCCTTTTTGATCGATTTCGAAAAAGAAAAATTCTACATTGTATTGTCCTCTTTATGATAAGCTCTGTGTGGCTAAATCTATCTATCTATCTATCTATCTATCTATCTATCTATCTATCTATCTATCTATCTGTCTGTCTGTCTGTCTGTCTGTCTGCCTGCCTGCCTGTCTGTCTGTCTTATTTCTTTATTGTCCACAAGGGGCTAAACATAGAGGAGACAAACAAGGACAGACGAAGGGATTAAGTCGATTACATCGACCTCCAATGCGTAACTGGTACTTAATTTATCAACCCCGTGAGGAGGAAAGGCAAAGTCGACCTCGGCGGAATTTGAACTCAGAACGTAACGGCAGACGAATACTGCTAAGCATTTCGCCCGGCGTGTTAACGTTTCTGCCAGCTCGCTGTCTATCTATCTATCTATCTATCTATCTATCTATCTATCTATCTATCTATCTATCTATCTATCTATCTATCTATCTATTTGTCTGTCTGTCTATCTTATATAGTCACGTACACTCATACATATACATATTTATACACTTGTATACTATTTTTCTCCATGTCAATTACTTTAGAGTATGCTTGTACGTGCGGGTATGTGTGTATGCGCGCGGATTGTGTGCGCGCGTGCATGTCCATGTGTGTGTGTATGTATATGCATGTGTGTGTGTTTGTGTGTGTGTGTGTATGTGCACGTTTGTGTGTGAGTGTGTGTATGTGTGTGTGTGTGTGTGTGTGTGCATGAACATATTATATATATATATATATATATATATATGTAGACATATATAAATAGAAATAATTACAGCGCAAATATAACGAGAGAACAAAGAAGTGCTCGACGTCTAATGAAAAAATTGAATTTTCAAAGCTGTAATATGATAAGATATAAATAATGTCTTAAACAACTGGACACCTCAAAGTTCAAATTGTATATAACATGATATGTTTTCACGTATCGTTTTATTTAAACCACAGATAATTACACACACGAACAAACACAGACGTATCCATGTACGCATTCATACACGCACATATGCATACACACACATATCGAATTCAATTTAAAGAATGCACTTTTCTTATTATGTCTGTGTTAAATTGCCGACATTTGCTTCGAGGTGCGACAGAAAGTGTTATTCAGATGAGACCAACTTGAGGTGAAAACATGTTCATACTATTCAGCGCCCCTGAAAAAAAAAAAGAAAGAAAGAAAGAAAGAAGTGCAGTGCTCTTTTAATAGTGAAATCATTCTTAACTATTTGCAACTATCTTCTCCTTTTCATACAGAATCATGAATAATTGCTGTTATGGGACAAGAGTCCCTGAAAGAAGTTTCATAAGGAAAAAAAAATATCGTATTCGGCCTTCAGTAAAACTTCCGCTGACTTTGTTATTTAAATTCATGTCACCGGCTTCTGTAAGATCCTTTTAATTTTAATTATGAATAAGAATGATAATATCCAATGCATGAAGCAGAGAGAGAAATATATATAAGTTTAGAGAAGCCGTTGATATATATTTACCTTTTTATATCAATTATGCAAGCGGTATGCATTAAATATGTCCCCGAAGGAAATACCAATGTGCACAAATGTATAAATTCCCAATGAATGGAGAGGTTTTATGACATGTAGAGCACCGTTTGTTAATTGACAGTTAAGGTCAATTAACAGACAGTGAGCAATCCTGCATAATAAGGACATTCCAAGAAACAGAGGACAAAATCAAGCACTCTCCTGATAGGGAAAAATCAGAAAGAGAAAACAGAGTTATAAAGGATACAAAACAGATCAGATAGAAAATTAGAACCATAGAGGATATATAAACAAACACCAAAATTAAATGTTTACAAATTTGCTCGAGAATCATTCATAGTACATCGCAAAATAGTGACATCCTTTGTTAAGATATAACTCGCTTACGAAAAAGAATAAGTGAAATACTTAATGAGTTACTCAGAAGTGTTTTCATTTCCCTACCGGAACGCATGCAGGTAAATAAGACAGAGAAGTTCTTTGGCACAACAACTCTATACAGCGAGCTGATAACCATCGAATATATCGATATAAAGGCGATATATGTAATATCAGTCAGAGAGGAAATGAACTGAAACGCATCAAGCCCCGATGGATTTCTTTCAATCCTTCTAAAGACATGTAAACAAGCCATTCTAGATACTCTTTCAAACTTCCTGGCAAGTGGAAAATCCCTAAAAAATGTTGAAGGAAGGTATAATATGCTCTATTTATAAAAATGGAAGCAGTGTTGTCGCTAAAAATTAGAGGCCTGTCTCTTTGATTTCAAGTATCGGTGAAATCTTGGGACGAATTATTTGACCAAAACTGATCAGATTCTTAGAAGAAAATTACTTGCTGACATTCGCCCTGGTAGAAGCTTCCCTGCAACTCTGTGACTTGGTGCTGAAACAGTTGCTCAATCATTTGACAATCGAAGTTTTATAATATCACATTAGCGAAGACCTTCGATGAGTGGTGTGATGCTAAGCCAGAAAACGTAGGAGAGTGGCTGCTAGACATGTTAAGAGACAGAAACAGAGGGTGGAAGCCACTGATACTCTTTCAATGGAACACCTATTTTAAGTGATATATCACAGGGAACTGTCTTAGGATGGGGGCATTGCTGTTTGCAGTCGTTCACTCAGCTATGCCATCACTTATAGAAACACCCACTCTCACCAGATATGCGGCTGATACAAAAGTATTTGAAACAATAAGGAATCCCGGTGATACTGAAAATCTGCAGCAGGACCTCAATGAAATTTACAAGCCAGCTCAAGACAATAACGTTTCCTTTGACGCTTGAAAATTCTGAGTTCTTTGCTATCAGGCTACCAACACTTCACAACCAAGATGCACGGTGTGCAAATACAGAGTCGCAATCTGTACATGACCTGGGAATAGACTTGAGTAATGATGCATTTTTTCATCTACACTTTACCAAAACCGCAATTATATTCTATGGAAGAGCTGGATAGATTCTCAGATCATTCAATGTAATAGAGCAGGAATCCTTTCCGCTTTGGAGGAGAGCATTTACCTTCAGTCGCCTGAACTAATGCTCACAACTATGGTCGCTAAATAATATTTACCTAACAACAGACCTAGAAACATTCCAACAATACTTCAAGAAGATGCAACAGCTGAGGTGCTGGAAAAGACTGAAACAGTAAAACTCTACTTCAATGAGAGAAAATAGGAAATTAATGTATTAACCTATACATGGTAAACCTTGAAGGGCTCGCGCGAAACTTCGGTATTGATAACTATATCAATCACCGAACTGGCATCCTTTGCATAGTCCTGAAGGTCTCGCACTTACTCATTGAAAACCAAGACTACATAGTGGAGCGCTCCAAAGTTCAAAGACCTACAACTTTTTATTATTTTACAAACACCTACCTACCCTTGAAAATTGATAAATCTAAATGGAATGGATGTAAATGTATTCAAGAAGTACTTGGATATTCTACTATTTGCAACTGCAGACGAACCAGCATCACAACAAGAAATGCAACGGGAGCAGCAGTAGAAAACTCCCTTATTCTATTGATGAAGTAGTACCAATTGCATATATGGTGCTCTACTATGGCCACTTCTCTCGGATTGAAACTAATAAAAGACTAAAGAAAAAAAATGACTTTATTTTTCATGCCTG
>NC_142930.1:24290284-24300284 GCF_046866305.1 Octopus bimaculoides | reverse complement strand
CTATCTATCTATCTATCTATATCTATATATATATATATATATATATATATATATATATATATATATATATATATATATATATATATATATATATATATATATATATATATATATAAATATATATACGAGAGTCTGCAGCAATATCAAAAGATCTGGCTTTAAGGATGCTTTCTTGTTCTTTTTATGAAGTGTCCTATCCATTATGCCCCAGAGGTGCTCAGTAGGGTTCATATCTGGTGATTGGCTTAGCCATGAAAGCTTTTTAGTGCCATTCTCTTCCAACAAATCTGGGGTCATTTTAGCCGTGTGACATTTTAGCCGTCTTCCACAATAAAGAGTCTTCTTTAATTATTTCACCAATTGAGAAGATTGGAAGGAATCCTTTCTGCAATGTCGATATATATTTATCTGAGTTTATGTTTTCATCACACTCCACCACCTCTGATTCACATTGCTCCAAATTGCTCCCCAGACCATCACAGAATAGCTGCCATGTTCCATTGTTGGCTACAATCTTTGCACCTGAAATTCATGATCACAGAGTCTCCAGACCCACACTCGACCACTTTCAGAAAATACAGCAAACCTGGACTCATTGGAGAATATAACAGTATCTCAAATTGCTAGTGGTCTCTCCACCATCTCTATGGCCCAATCTTTTCTCCGCTTGATATTGGCTGGTTGTAGAGGTGGCTTACGTCTTGCTGCTCTGCCATAGCAACCAAGTTTGTAGAGATACCTGACAGCTGTTCTGGGACTGATACCAACTTGTTCTGCTATAGGGCCCTGGTCAACCTGGACGAGTTGATGTAGACTCCTTCCCCTCTCTGGTGAAGTGCACAATCACTCTATTAATTGTAGAAAGCGGTATCTCAAGGTTTTCTGCAATTTCAGAATGACCGACAGTACGACCTCTTTGAAATTCAGACAATTGCAAAGTTTCTCTTGTACTTGGCATGATTAAGCAGTCACGTATAGAAGCTGAAAGATAGAAATGTCAATAAAAAATATAAACCAAGTTGGGGTGTCTATTTACTTCTGTTATGCCTGTGTGCGTGTATATATGCATATATATATATAGTAACAAAAAGGGAGGAATTTCGATTATCTCCACGTGGTGAGTTGTAATGCAAAAATATATATATAAAATCAAAGAAAGAAATTGCACCCACTTTACATAGTTTTAATATATTTTTAAATATATTTTATATTGTTTGTCGACTAGTTTCGCTTTCGCTAATCATAACACTGAAATTATTGTAATTTCGTATTTTCTTAAGAATATTTTAATCTGTGTTGTGTGTAAAAAAGTTTGTGAATGAATGAATGATTCAGCAAATAGAAAAAATCTAAGGTGTTGGGTGCATGTCTTCTTGGGTGCAGCATCAACGAGTGTCAGCGTCCGACTGATCGTCATGTCAAATTCCCCTTTTTATATCTGCTGCTAGGCTCCAGCAGGCAGCCCCAGCTAGTTGTCCCATGACACTGTCTAAACGTCCCGCTGCTAGGCTCCAGCATGTAGCCCCAGCAAGTTGTCACATGACACTGTCTGAACCTTAACTGACAATGGAGGGCGCGAAGCCACTTCAGTGTCAGCCTGTCTCACCTAGACATGTTATGACTTTCAAGCCATATTCGGTCTTCCCGCTTCAGCCATATATAGAAGCTGGTTTTTTCGACCGCCTCCTGTATCCTCCTTATCAGTTTTCTCAGTTCCGAGTTTGAAAACGCAAATCTTCTCTTGAATAGCGTTGTCATTTTTCTTTCAATGAAGCCTCTAGCCTCCACTGCTAGATGGTAGTACTCGACAGTCCATCCCTGTTCTCTGCACTCTTCGATTAGTTTTTCGTATCTCTTCTTTCGTTTCTCTGCATTGTCGATGTTTTCTTCCCATGGTACTGTCAGTTCTAGCAAGATTCCTATTCTCTGTTCTGTGTTCCATATGACTAAGTCTGGTCTTTTTGTTGTTTTTATAAGTGGAAAAATTGCTAGACTTCCCAAATCCGTGGCCAGCTCCCAGTATCCCTTCCATCTTTCATCTATCTCATATATTTTATTTGGAGGCCTGATCTTATGTCCTTTTCCCGCCTTCTGGAAGTATATTTTCCTGCGCTTTTCCACTTTGAGGTACTCTCCTCTATTGTATCCCTCGATCTTCTCCTTGAGTGCTGCACTTATGACGCCAAGGACTTGATTATGGCGCCATGTATACCTTTCTAGTGCTAGTCTGCAGCTTGACAGACCGTGTCTCACCGTCGCTTTCTCCCCGCATCCACATTCATCGGTTGTTTTTATGTTCTATCGAACTAAGTTCACCGGTGAGGGTAGAACGTCGAAGGTAGACTTGATCAGGAAGGCTGTTCTTGCTTGTTCCCAAGCCCAAAGTTCCTTCCATGAGATTCTGCGACTGACCACGTTTTCCTCCCATCTCAAGCACTGCCCCTGTTGACTGCATTGCACCAAATGTACATTCCGCCTTTCTTCTTCCTCCTTTCTCACTTCGTGTACCACTGCCTATTTCATCTCTTTTATACTGCTCTTGCAAAATGGCCTGAAACTGCTCGTCCCTAGGCCGGCTCTTGCTTCTTGCGTTGCTCCAACTATATCGGCATGTTTTAGTATTCCGATCGCCCTGTTTACTGCCTCTTCCGCATTCCATTTCCTCCCTGTTCGTACCTTTGGAGGGTTTTCTCGGATGCTCTGATCTTTTGAATACCTTAGCATCATTATTGTCCTCGCCTTTCCTGCTTTATATTCTTCGGTGATCAATGTTATTGGAAGTTGCAGCACGAGTTTTCCATATAGTGCTGTTGTATTGAGTGGTTTCGGCAGACCAAGCCATTTTCTGATAAACACACTGCATCTTTGTTCTATCCTTTCTACTCTACTCAAGGCTATTTCGTACATTTGCAATGGCCACATTATCCTTGGGTACAGTCCAAATTGCAGTATCCAACGTTTGAATTTTCCCGGCAGTGTTGTTCTTTCAATTGCCTTCAATCCTTGTTCTACTAACTCGTGTGTCTCTTTCCCTTGCTTCTTATCATTTAATAAGTCTCTAGACCATCTGCCGAGACTCTTTACTGGTTGTTGTTCTTTCACCGTTGGTATGTCTTCACCTCCTATCCTGAATTTCACTTCTTCTTGCACTCCTTTCACGAAAGCCACGCTCCGAGATTTTTTGGCTTTGAATTTCATTCTTGCCCATCCTATTAGTTCATCCAACCGCTCTAACGTTCCCTCTGCTGCTTCTCTACTTTCCGATAGTAGAGTGATGTCGTCCATAAAAGCCATTAATGGTGTCTTTATAGCAGCATTCTCACAGTTTGTTGACCTTAGTAACACCTCCATGACTAGCACGAATAAGATGACTGATATCGTGCATCCGGCTGCAATACCTACTTCTAGCCGTTGCTACTCCGTTGTGAACTCTCCTGCTGTAAATCTCATCCTTATGTTGTCGTAGTAGGACATGAGTATTCGTTGAACATCTTTTGGAATCCAAAAGAAGTCCATCGCTGCTCTGATTACCGCGTGTGGAACAGATCCATATGCATTGGCAAGATCTAGCCAAACAATGTGCAGGTTTTTCTTCAGTTGTTTTGCACAGGTGATAGCTTCCCAGATGGCAAATGCGTGTTCTATGCACCCAGGGATTCCGGGGATTCCTGCTTTTTGGATTGCTTCATTAACGTACCCGTTATGCTGTACGAATCTTATGATTCGTCTAGCAATGATTCCAAACATGATTTTCCCGTCAGTATTTAATAATGAAATTGGTCTAAATTGTCCTAGTGTTTTTGCATCTTTCTCTTTAGGTAAATAGATACCTTCAGCTATACACCATCGCTCCGCTACGTGTTTCTTCTTCCACATTTCTCTTATCAATGCAAATAACTGTAAACGCAATTTCGGGCAATACTTGTAAACCTTGTAGCTCACACCGTCGTTCCCTGGTGAACTTTTTGCTCTTGCTTTTTTTATGAACTCCTCTATTTCTTTCCGTTTGATGTCACTCAAATCGAAAAATCCCCTTGGTTCAGGTGGTTTCTTCAGTCCGTGCATTTCTGGGAGTACTTTATTTCTGTCAGAGTCGCTATATATATATATATATATATATATATATATATATATATATATATATATGTTGACATGAATACGTTAATATATATATATGTGTATTGTAAAAAAATTGTCAGAGGTCGTTGAGAACGTAAGCCATTACATTTGGTCCAAGAGAGAGGTCGAGTGAGAATGGTAGAAACATTTGGCCCAGAGTCACATCATCTGAGTCAACGCAGTTCGTGCTGTTGTGCTAAATCTTTTAGCAGTGATCAACACACATCCCCGCACATTCATGCACAGCCATGATATCCACTCTCTCTCTCTTTGAATACATGTATGAAGACACATACACATGCTTACACAAGCTTACGTATATGGTTTAGGAATATATATATAGGGTGGCCCAAAAGTAGGTTTACAGTTATTCAACTATCTCTTTCGCATTCATATATTAACACTATAGGTCTTAATTATAAAAAAATATGAAACCATTATTCTATGTTAATTTAGTTAATTGTAAGATAGAAATATAAATGTAATAAAATGTTTTAAAAGAAATTCAAAATGCATACTTGATAACTGTAAACCTACTTTTGGGTCATTCTGTATGTATTTAAAATATCTCGATTGATCTAAATCGTCTCTATGGCGTCGATAAAGTACCAGTTGAGTACTGGAGTCGATGTAATAGGTTTACGCCCACCTCCGTGGTTGCTGGCCTTGTGACCAAAATTTAAACCAATATAGATGTATACATATCTATATCTAGCTCCGTGAGCGCGCGCGCGTCTATATATGTATATATATTCTTTCATTCTTTTATTTGTTTCAGTCATTTGACTGCGGCCATGCTGGAGCACCCCCTTTAGTTGAACAAATCGAGCTCAGGACCTATTCTTTGTAGACCTAGTACGTATTCTATCGGACTCTTTTGACGAACCGTTTGATTACGGGGACGTAAACACAGACACACAAACATACGCGCACACACACACACACACATATATACGACGGGCCGTTTTCAATTTTTGTCTACCAAATTCACTCACAAAGATTTAATCGACATGTGGCTAGAGTAGAAGACACTTGCCGAAGATGCCACGCAAGCTACTTACCACACATACATGCGCTCACACACACACGCACACACACACACAGATGTCTGTGTGTGGATGTATAGTAAGAACCATATGGCTCTGGGTTCAGTCCCAGTGACATGGCACCTTAAGCAGTTGTCATCTTCTATGACCTCGGGCCGATCAAAGACTCTTAAGTGGATTTGGTAGACGGAAGTTGAGAAAGACCCCTTCCATAGATATATGTGAGTGTATGTATATATACCAATTTACTCTTTTATTTGTTTCAATCATTTCACTGCGGCCATGCTGGATCACCGCCTCCAGGACTTATTCTTTATAAGTCGAGTACTTATTCTATCAGTCTGTTTTGCCGAACCGCAAGGCTACGGGGACGCAAACACACCAATATTGGTTGTCAAGCGATGGAGTGGGTACAAACACAGACACACACACACACACACACACACACACACACACACACACACACACACACACACACACACACACACACACACACATATATGTATACGACGGGCTTCTTTCAGTTTCCGTCTACCAAATCCACTAGCAAGGCTTTGGTCGACCTGAAGCTATAATAAGGCAAGGCACTCGCCCAAGGTGCCACGCAGTAAGACTGAACCCAGAAGGATGTGGTTGGTAAGCAAGCTACTTACCGCACAGTCACTCCTGTGTTTATATATATATATATATATATATATATATATATATATATATATATATATATATATATATATATATATATATATGTACAGATATATATATATATATATATATATATATATATATAGAGAGAGAGAGAGAGAGAGAGAGAGAGAGAGTCGTAGACGTTTAGATCACTGTTGATCAAAACCAGGGGGTACGCTGCGTAATTGGTAATCCGTTGGGATCCAAGTTCACAACAATATTTACGTTTACTTTTCATTACTTCGATTCACCTTTTGATTAATTAGAATATTTTAAAATGATCTGACAAGCTTGTCCTTCCTTGGTTTTGTTTTCATCTCCCTTTAATTCATATATATGTACGTGTGTGTATACACACACACACACACACACATATACATACATACATACATACATACATACACATACACACACACATATATATATATATATATATATATATATATATATATATATATATATATATATATATATATATATATATATATATACATATATATATGCGTGTCTTTCTCTTATTATTTGTCCCCCACCACCGCTTGACAACTGAATATATAGAATATATATTTATACGCGTGCAGGAGAGCGTGTGAGTGTGTGTGTGTGTGTGTGTGTGTATGTGTGTGTGTGTGTGTGTGTGTATGCGTACGTGTGTGTGTACGTTAGCTGATAAATCCATAACTAAACTAAACTAAACTAAGCGATGGGGCTATCAGCACTACCGAGTCCACACTACTTATAGGGTTTTGGTCGGCCTGAGTGTACACATTCGCAAGGGGCCACGAAGTGAGACTGAACCCGGAATCAGGTGGTTGGTAAGCAAACTTCTTACCGTACACATTATTTACATCTATGTTTTATTGATGTAGTTATTATTCATTTTATTTAGAAGAGCCCTAAATCACCTTATTTTGAAACTGTATGGATAATACCATACTAAATTCTGGTGCCTAAAGTCAAGTACCATATTCATCTGAATCTAAACGTTTTGCGGAACTCTCTCTCTCTCTCTGTATATATGTATACACACACATACACACACACACACACGCACACACATACACACACACACACACACACACACACACACACACACACACACACACTCACACACAGAGGACCGCATTATCTAAGGTACTGGGGAAATGGGTTTGTTTGTTTTTAAGACAGTAATGTGTAATTTGATGGAGATTTGACTGCTATTTTTAGTAGGCAGGCTGTCCAAGTCCAGATTGCCCCATCGCTCGTTTTATATGTTTATCTTTCATTTGATTCAACCATTAGACTGCGGCCATCCTGGGGCACCTCCTTGAAATTTATTGAGCCAAAAGAATCGGCCCTAGTACTTATTTTTTAAAAAACCTGATACTCATTTTATCAATGTATTTGTCCAACCACCAAGTTATAGAGACGTAGACACACCACAACCTGTTGCCATTCGATGGGGTTGAAACACAAGCACAAAGACTTACACACACACACACACACACACACATACACTCACACATATTGGCTCATCCCATAAATAATGCGGTGTTTTCAATTGCATGAAGTAAAGTCGGAGGGAGACGGGATAAACTACCTGCATCAACCTGCTATAAAAGCAGGTAATAATTTTACCTGTATTTATGCATTGTGCTAGTTTTGAAGAGTGCAGTTCGATTTTAACAGTTACTAAATATCACAGTCAAGTTTCCATCAAATTACACATTACTGTCTTAAAAACAAACAAATCCACGTCTCCGATACTTTAGATGATGCGGTCTTTGGTTTTTTGTACTTATTTTATCATACGTCGGCCCATTTAGGGCTCTTCCAAGCACTAAATAAGAATAATAACTGCAAAAAGCAGGTAGTAATTTTACCTTGTACTTATTCTTAGTGCAAGTTTTGAAGAGTGCAGTTCGATTTTAACAGTTATTTTTTTAAAGGTATAATGGAAGTGACAAAGGTGCATATTCGGCATATTTTGTTTAATAAGTTCAATAAAAGCAACAACGCAACGGAAAGTGCGAGGAATATTAAAGCAGTATATGGGGATCGCACAATAAGCGTAAGCCAGTGTCAACGGTGCTAACAGAAATTCTGAGTCGGAAACTACAGCGTAGGAGTCGAGCCTAGTCCTGGAAGATGTGTAGATCTCGACGAGGACGTCGTGCAAACCCTGGTGGAACAAAATCCCATCGTAACTGTTGAAGGAACTAGCAGAGAAGCTTGGATTTGGTCATTCAACCATTCATCGACGCATGCGTGCCATCGGAAAAGTCAATGAATTGGATCAATGGGTTCCTCACACACTCTTCAAGTCTAATCGCGCGCAGAGAGTGAATGTGTTCTCTTCTTTGCTGTCAAGTCTAACGAATGAACTTTTTTTTCGACCGAGTAGTGACAGGTGACAAGAAATGGGTTCTCGATAAAAAATGTCCAGCACCGAAGACAGTGGGTAGGGAAAGGAGAAACATCGGCACCCCACGCTAAAGAAGATATTCACCCATGTAAAGTGTTGTTACCTGTTTGGTGGGATATGAAAGGTTTAGTCCACTTTGTACTTTTAAACCCGAACCAAACAATAACAAAGGAGATCTACCGCGAGCAGATTGAGCGGCTTAAGTCAGCGCTAGAGGGAAAACAACTATCTTTGGGTTCGAGACGAAAAGTGTTCTTCCATCAGAATAATGCTCGGCCACATACAGCAAGGATGACATTCTAAAAGCTGGAGCAGTTTTAACGGGAAACGATGCCTCACTCACCATATTCATCTGACGCTGTTCTATCTGATTATCATTTATTCCGCAGTCTTCAAAGTCATTTGAACAGAAAAAAATATGAATTCTGTAGACGAGGTCAGAATAGTACTGGAGGAGTATTTTTTGTTATGGATAGGGGAATTTTGGAAGAGGGGCCTTGGAAATCTACCAGATAGATGGAAGAGCATTGTAGAAAATGAAGGAGAGTATATTTTTTGATTAAAAAAGAACTTCATCTTGATTTTGAAAAAAATAAAAGAAAAAACCGCATTATTTATGGGATGACCCAATATATATGACGGGCTTCTTTCAGATTCCCTCTACTTAATTCACTCACAAGACTCTAGTTGACCCGGGATTAACGTAGAAGAGACTTACCCAGGTGCCATGTAATGGGTCTGCACACAATTTAACTCATAGGCATGGGACGATCCGTGTCTTTAGGAAATATTTGTCCAAGATGCCACACAGTAAGATTGAACTCGAAACACGAAACTTCATGGTTGGACAGCGAGCTTCTTAACCATTCAGCCACACACACACACACACACACACACACACACACACACACACACACACAAACACACACACATACATGATATGACACGCATATATTTACGAGCATATACTTCAAATACAAGAATACATACGCACATATATCGGTATACGTAAAATAACACCGATGTATACAGGTACGTATATTTATATACCCACCTACACATACTTTCATGTCAGCTCCTCCGAAGCTTCGTAAACATATTTATACACATACATATACAAAAACGTAAATGCTTACACATAACTACGTCCACCCCGTACGTTGGCATACAACGTATCAATAAACACACACCCTCGCTCGAATAGGTACACATAAAAAAATACCCATACATTAACATGTTAATTTTCTGTGAATGGCAGAATCGTTAAAGCGTCGAACGAAATAATGTGATGATTGATGACGTCACAATACTTTCAGAGTTCAAACCCTGTCCACCTTCAGTCTACCTTTAGTTCTTCCGAGGTCTATGAATTAAACAACATAAAACGATAAAATCAATACTGGAGGATTCGTAGAATCGGTTATATTTGAAGTGGTGCTCCTACACGACCACAGTCCATTAATATACATTCATACGCACATACATAATACACACACACACACACACACACACACGCACACACACACACACACATATAATATATATATACGCATACATAGCACATCAGCCCATGTGCTCATTCATAAACATCTGTGTGCAGCTATATAGACAGACACACAGACACAGGTAGATAGCCATGTTGTGGCATATCTAAGCTTAGACACCTACACAAAGATACGCGCAGACACACACACACACACACACACACACACACACACACACACACACACACACACACACACAC
>NC_142930.1:24275284-24285284 GCF_046866305.1 Octopus bimaculoides | reverse complement strand
TATGCATTTGCAGCGAAGTAGATTCGGCAGCAGGCTTTTAAAAAGCAATTTGGTGGAGGAGAGGTAGCTGCCGTGACAAGAGTGAAATTGCTGATCTGTTTTTACATCTGTTTAACGAGGTCATCTGTCCTCTCTTCTCTTGTTTTTCGTTTAACAAAATCATCAGATCTCTTTATGTAAGTTGTGTATGTAACCTGCTCATCTGCGACTTCTCCGTTCTTAATACCTGGAAAACTGTATCATTTGTCTCGTTATCTTTAAATCTGTTTGAAAGGATCAACTGCCCACTCTGCGCTCAATATTCAATTGGTATTGTTATATGTGCGCTGTATGATGGTTGTCCAGTGGACACAGAATCTTCGCTTATCTGCGCTGGATGTTTGTATGCAGGGCTGTGTTCGCTTTTCTGTATGTAAACATAGATAATATAAATATACAAATTAATATAAAAAAGAAATATGTATTCAAAATTCAAATTAAAAACAAAAAACAACAGTATATTTATAGAAATCTACATGTACACTTTTCTTCTATCATCTGCATTTCGGTTTATTTTTCTGAATAAGTCCCACATTCTCTGCAAAAGTGTCAAGTAATTACTTCAAAACTTCGTCTATCGACTCGGATAATAGGCCACGCGTAACTACAATACCGGTGAATAGCTTGACGCAACTGACAAACTTACGGGACATATTGTCGGTTATTCCTTTTGTTATTTTTCTTTTACACGATCCCTTTAGACCGGAATTTTTTTCCTCCTTTTTTTTTCTATTTCCTTCCTTTTTCTTTCAAAAAGAAAAGCCGTACATTGTATTTTGTCCCTTCTGTGTTTGGCCCTGTGTGGTTAATAAAGATATCTATCTATCTATCTATCTATCTATCTATCTATCTATCTATCTATCTATCTATCTATCTATCTATCTATCTATCTGCCACTCTGTCAACCTGTTCGTCTGTTTATGTATCTACGTGTGTGCATAAATTTTATACCAACACAACGTGTGTATGTGTAAACTTTATACCCCCACACACGTGTGTGTGTGTGTGTGTGCGTGTGTGTGCATTTATGTATATAAAAACAAGTATGCAGATAAACAAATTAGACACAGCAAATATATTAAACGTGGTAAATTCATCAAATACAAAATATGCATATATGTATACATGCAAAACAAGAGAAAGCAAAAAGTGGGAACTTTCAAATGATGAATATTTTTATATAAATATGTAGATATTTATATTAACAGGTCCTGCTTACACAGAGTACAAACGACAGAGAAAAAGGGGTGGAAGAAAGGTGTAATATATACACACATGCCAATTTGTATTTATATGCATATGTACATCTATCTATCTTTCTATATATATATATATATATATATGTATATTTGTGTGTGTGTGTGTGTGTGTGTGTGTGTGTGTGTACACATGTATTATATATCTATAGCTACCTATCTATGTATATACAGGTCGGCCCAAAAGTAGGTTTACAGTTATCACGTAGTCACTTTAAATTTCTTTTAAAACATTTTCTTACATTTAAATTTCTATCTTACAAACCGAAAAGAGAGCTTGACAAAATTAACTAAATTAGTATAGAATAATGGTCTTATATTTTTTTTTATAATTAAGATCTAAAGTGTTAATATATGAATGCGAAAGAGATATTGAATAACTTTAAACCTACTTTTAAGTCACTCTGTATAATTATACATGTACATATACATAGATGCTTAAACACATATACAGGCAACAATGCATTTGTGTTATTAGTGGCACAGTGTATATGATAATGCAACCAGCGAGGTAAAGAAAACTGACTACGTTGGTTAGACTAAATATATATTGTATAAGATTACAGCTCCAGATTATAGCATTCCGTCATATAGTGTTACGTTCATGTAGTCCATATAGTCGGATAATCCTCTGACAGGACGGATTGGTGAAGCTACTAATTTTCCAAACTTTCTTAAAAGTTATACCACACAATGCTTCACCAAGACTACCTCATTATATATATATATATATATATATATATATATATATATATATATATATATATATATATATATATATATATATATATATATATATATATATATATATATATATATATATATATATATATATATATATAGGTGCAGGCATAACTGTGTTAAGAAGCTTACTTCTCAACCGCATGGTTCTGGGTTCAGTCCCACTGCATGGCACCTTAGGAAGACGTCTTCTACTATAGCTTCGGGCCGACCAAGGCCTTGAGAGTGGATTTGGTAGACGGAAATTGAAAGAAGCCCATCCTATACGTACACCCCCGCCACATATATATGTTAAATAAAATAAGATATACAAGAAATTAGATATAATGCAGAAAGTATAAAAGTATATCTCACCCTCTCCAGAGTAAATTCCTCTAAAAAAAATTGAACTCTATTAATTCCTTCTACTGAAGCTCTTTTAACTCGTCTTTGACGTGATATTATTTATTTCCGTGAAACAGCTGTAAGACCACCTTTCTTTTTATAAATGTCCTAGGAATATCAAATTGCCTTGGCCTTGTTATGTTATTTTATTTAACATATACACGCTCACACACCATCTGCTTTAGACTCCTCACATATACTATTATCGAACCGGGAGCTTAACAGCGGTCCTTCCATAGCACTTACACAACTTTATCTGCCGTTTGGGTCTTCTGGGTAAAACATCTCTGCTTTGCGGGAAGGACTGTTTCAACGAAGTCACGTATTGTCCTTGCCTTCGAAAAGCGGAGTAGATGAAACAGGGACAACTGACGAAGGGGTATACTCTTTATGTTGCATGTCACGTTTCTCTATTTGTTTTTCTTATTGTTTGAAAAAAAAATTCGTTTACTATGTTTTCGTTTCTCATTGTGTTTAATGTTTTTTTCATGTCCTGTACCCATATATACATGTATATACACATATATAGGTAGGTATGTACATATATGTATGGATATATGCATATATTTATATATTATTTATATTATTATATGATCGAATGCCACGCATCCGTTTCCAAGTAAGTTTTATCTATCTATCTATCTATCTATCTATCTATCTATCTATCTATCTATCTATCTATCTATCTATCTATCCATTTAAATATATGCAAATATGCATGTGTGTACCCGTGCGCGAGTTTTTATACGGTGCAAGTCAACTCGTGACCGAGTAAGACCACTTCCTACACACAGTAAGTCTGTGCAAACATTCTGGGAGTCCAAAAAGGTTCCTGTGCGTGAATTTGTTTTGAGTGGATAAAATGTTGCACAACAATAAACCCTCTTATCGGCGCAATCAGCTATGAAACCAGTGGCACAACAGAGTTTGAGACAACCAAAAGCCTATTGCACTTCGGGTATTTTTTCACATGAGTTTAGCATCTCCTAGAAGGAAATCCCAACGGGAACTAGGAGTTCTTTACTCCCAGTAATTCGCATACTATTCAACCCATAGCTGGGACTCTCAAGGTGCTACTACTCCAAGTCAGTGTAGACCTGGGAACAATAAAGACTGAAAGGTAGTTCTACACTCCTCAAACCCTTTGAATTCCTGAACCAGAGCCTCACTACCAGATATAGTTTAAAGTCACATCCAGAACACGTTTGTTTCAACATACATACATACATACATACATACATACATAATCAGCTGCCCAGTGGATATTAACATTAAGCTGAAGATCAATGAAAAAGAGAATACCTACGCTGAACTATTGTAGTTACTCTATCCAGATTACAAGTTCAGATTTATATCTGTAATTATTGGGGTAGTGAGATATGTAATACACTGCCCAAGTACCAATCTTGAGAAATTAGGCTTCTCAAAACCAGAAAAGAGAAAGCTGATTCAAAGACTACAGATCCAATCCATCACGGGAACTGTAAAAATCTCTACAAGTTTCCAGAAGTTTATCATTTAAGTATATATGAACATGTTTTGATATGGGAGTATATGCATGAGAAGACATACAAAACTCAAAACATACAAATTTGCGCATATACATACAGACATGCAAAAATACCCTGTTGTTGATATTGAAATTCCAATGAAGAAGCCTTGGATCTAGGTTAGAAACCGGCTTTTCTTCTATTGGCAAGCAATCTTGAAATAAACTGAATAATTACATACATACATACATACATACATAGGAAGACATCACATGTGATTAGCAGCTGCCCCAAAATGTCATGAAGGTGCTACCTCCTTATGCGACATGACGTTGTTGCAAAAACAATATGCGATGCCATTCAGAAAAAAAGATTATTCTGGAATGAATATAGATAATCCCCCTATTATTGAATATGAACACATATATCAGCACAATGAATACTGATGGAATATTCCCATCAAAATATTTATCAAATGTAAGCATAACAGGCCGGATATTGTTGTTTGCGACAAACAGAAAAAAAATATGTACTGTCATAGAGGTCAGCTGTGCTACTGATGTGAACATCTCTTTGAAAATCAAAGAGAAAGGAAATAGCTATGGACAAGTGCTTCGAAACCTCCATCTTCTATATCCGAATTACAAATTTACATTTATATCAATAATAATTGGAACACTTGGTTTTGTAAGTAAATGCCTAACTGTCAGTCTGGATAAGCTTGGATTTTCGGATAAAGAAATCAACCGACTGATTCACACATTACAAATACAATCTGTAAGTGGAAAAGTAAAACTATGCAAGACTTTTCTCGGCTTTAAAATGTAACATTACTTTCGTAATCTTCATTCCAAAGACGGAGCTTTGAATCTTCGTTACAAAGAATTTAAATGATTACAAACAGAAGTGACATACGTACATACATATATATATATATATATATATATATATATACATAATTCATACACACACGTATATGTATATCATTTGTATATACATTTATAAACATATATACATGCACGTGTTCATATATAAATACACACACACACACACACAGACACACACACACACATATGTATGTATATATGTATGTATATATATGTATGTATATATATGTAAAGCAAATAAGTAACAAGAATGTCAAGGCAGTACTGCATTATGGCCGTTTCAGGCGACTCCATTTAATCGAACAATGCAAGAATTACATCAATTTGAAATACACCGACATTTTCGGAAGCATAATATAGGTTTTCAACATACAAGATACTCGATTATAATTTTTAGCAAATGTTTCATTAGAATTAGAGAATGAAAGAATTACATACTGCTATTATAGTAGCAGAATGAAATTAGAGAGACAATACCCCTTGGAGTGGCAAAAGAGAATAACAAATACATTGACATCCTTGCTACCTATTTGCTTTTTGTTCATCTTACTTCGAGCTGTGCGGATAATACCGGACGGACTTGGTGCCTAAACATTGGTACCTAATTCAACTGAAACTTAATTATATATATATATATATATATATATATATATATATATATATATATATATATATATATATATATATATATATATATATATATATATGATTATGTGTATTTCTTCTATCTTAATGAATAAAAATTCTTCTGATAGAATAAATGGGTTAATAGAAACCAATGTAGCAAAGAACACAAAATAACTGTGGTTTAGTTCCTGTTTTTAAGGCAGGAACTCCTGAAATATACTCAAATATATATATATATATATATATATATATATATATATATGTATGTGTGTGTGTGTGTGTGTGTGTGTGTGTGTGTGTGTGTGTGTTTATATGTATTTGTGGGTGTGTGCATGTGTGTGTATATACATACATGCATATTTGTATGTACGTGTGCATGTGAGTGTATGCTATTCTATTTGTTAAATGAAAGTGGGGAGTTATGAAAGATCTCTCAACCAACAAACCTTGCTACTGATAACACATATTCTTGTTCAACACATATACTTCTTCTATGGATGGTAAGCCAGGGATCATTCTAAATAATTTTCATTTCCTTTTTTTTGATCATTCTAAGTGCTCCTACAATCGTTGGTGTTCTAACCGTCTTGAGATGCCAGTTTTTTCGATTTAGATGAGCAAATCTTTATATCTTCTAAGCTTGTCAAATTCTTTTGCGGAGATATTATGGTCACAAGGAATGCTCGTGTCGATCAATAAGCAAACTTCATTGTTTTGGTCTTTCACAGTCTTAGCTTCGATGATTGTCTGTTATCATCATCATCATCATCATCATCATCATCATCATCATCACCATCATTCTGCGAGCTGGCAGAATCGTTAGCGCGCTGGTCGAAATGCTTAGCGGGTGTTTTGCCCTTATAATTCCCACTCTCTACCGAAGTGATGCTATCGTCCACGTATTAACTGCTTGGATTTTATTCCATCCAGTTAATTTTGAGCGCAACACTAACCTCAGTCTTCGGAAATACTCCATCCTCAGTTGCTCTTTCACTTCCTTTTCCATCATCTCGTTGACCTCTCGTACACCAAGGTATTTGTATCCTTCCGTTTCAATTTGTTTAAAGAAGTCTCTATTCAGTAAGTCTATTTCTGCTAGGGACTGTACCTTACATCTTTTTAGGTAGATTATTCCGCACATCTTGAGTTCAAATTCCATTCTAATATCAGTACTAAACCAGTGGTCTGTATTCACCAAGGAACTCACTTCTGTCTCATATTTGCCATACAGTTTCAAATCATCCATGAAGTGGAGGTGGTTGATTGTTTGGGATTTTCCCTTTAGTTGTTACCCCAGGTTCATTTTCCTAAGTACGAAGGTCAGGGGTATCATGCAGAGATCGAAAAGTAACGGAGATAGGTTATCACCCTGGAAAATCCATCTTCCAGTACCCAGGGTGCCCAAGCTTTTTCCGTAAGATGTCAGTTTAGTTTTCCATCCCACCATACTTCTCCTGAGGAAAAACGTTACATTTCTCGCAATTCTAAGCAGATCTTGGCACTCGATGATCCACGACTGTAGAATCAATATCATAAGCTTTGCGATAGTCAATCCAGGCCATTCCCAGATTTGTTCGCCTTCGTTCACAATCTTGCATTACCGTTTTGTCTATCATTAGTTGATCTTGGGTAACTCTGCATCTCAATCTATAGCCTTTTTCTTCCGGCGCTAATATATCGTTTCCATCAAGAAATTTATACAGTTCTTCTGCAATTTCTCCTGACAGTAACTTCCACATTAATGGGAGGCAGGAAATTGGTCTGTAATTGTCAGCAGCATTTCCCTTTGATGCATCCTCCGGGCACAACACCGTTCGTCCTTTTGTCAATTAGCCCGGGATTTCTTCCTCTCCGTTGATCAATGCATTAAATTGCTCTGCGATCAATTTATGGCAACTACTAAACATTTTTTTATCCAAAACCTCTGTACACCGTCAGGGTTTCGGATAAAAAAGTTTAGTAGTTGCCATTATTATTATTATTATTATTATTATTGTTATTGTTATTGTTATTGTTATTGTTATTGTTGTTGTTGTTGTTGTTATTATTATTATTATTATTATTATTGTTCAGTAGTTTTATTTTTATAACGTGCTTTCACTTCACTACCGAGCGCAGCTCTGTGCGCCTTGGGTATGTGCTGTGGTTTGCTGTGGTGCTCTTATGTTTACTGTATTGAAAGTGTTTTGCGTAGAATGTGTGCAGTACCCAATAGTGCAATTTTCTGTATGTTATATATATTTGTAAGTCCTGGTGTTTTTGTTATGTATTTGTCTGAATATTTTTTTATTATACCTAAGGCACCTACTATGATAGGAATTGTTTCTGTTTATAGATTCCACATTCGAGTTACCTCTATTTCCAGGTCTTTGTATTTTGAAAGTTTTTCCATTTCTTTTAGAGAAACGTTGTCATCTGCTGGTATTGATACATCAATTAGAAAGCATGTTTTTCTTCATCATCTTTGACAACTATATCTGGTCTATTTGCCTTAATTTCTCTATCTGTGTGTATTGGCATATCCCAGAGTATGGTTGCTTTCTCGTTTTCTGTGACCTTTTCTGGCGTGTGTTTATACCATCTTTTTTCTGTTGTTATTCCATAGTGTTGACATAGCTTTATATTTATGATGTACTTTCACTGCACTACCGAGCGCAGCTCTGGTGCCTTGCGTATGTACTGTGGTTTGTTGAGGTGCTCTTATTCTCACTGTTTTGAAAGTGCTTTATGTAGGATGTGCGCAGTGCCCAGTAGTGCTATTTTCCGTATGTTATATACATTAGCATGTCCTGGTGTTTTGGTTATGCCTTTGTCTGAATGTTTTCTTTTTATCATACCTAATGCACCTACTATAATAATAATTATTTCTGTTTTTAGGCTCCACATTCTAGTTACCTCTATTTCCAGATCTTTTTATTTTGAAAGCTTCTCCGTTTCTTTTAGAGAAATCTTATCATCTGTTGATATTCATATACCGATCGGAATGTTTTTTTTTCTTGGTGATCTCTGACAACTATATCCAGCTAATCGGCTTTCATTTCTCTATCTGAGTGTATTGGCATAGAATAAGCGCTCTGAGTAGCAATTTTATAGAATATAATTCATGAGAATATTGGGTAGTAAGTGAAATATGTTACAATAAGCTGATTCTGCTTGATAATTACGTTACTAGGTACAAGTATGTATGGAATGGTCGCCCACTTACATGTTAATTGTAAAGGATATAGTTCCCTTGTTTGAACATGTGAATCCACGTCGTTCATCACACACACAAACGCACATATACACACACAAACACTAACACAAACACAAACACACAGAGTTACCCCCATAAATATTTGCCACGTCGTTAATGTTTCGAATACTTTTTTATCCGTTATAAAAAAAAAAAGAAATTTAGAGCAAGTGAAATCGGGTTGGGGGCGAATTCTTAAATAAAATTCTGAATTGACACTTTTTATTGACTCAAACGTATTTTCCAGTATATAAAGTTAATGTTTTAAACGTTTTTACGATATAAATTTTATTTCCAGTTCATAAAAATTTTTTCTGATTCCATACTTCAAATAAGATTACGTCAGGTAGAAATTGCCTAAGCTGTTCAGACTATTTTTCACTATTCATTTAAAAATGTGTATCTATCTATATATAATGTATACATGCGTCAATATATATATATATATACTAGGCTATATTGGATAGTATAATATACTTTAAGTAACGTAGCATCTAATTGTTAACCGAAAGTATATTTTACGACAAATATAAATCATTATGTCTCTGTAGACAGTATGCTTGCGGTTAGAAATAAAAGCAAGAGATATCATTGGGTACATGTCAATATCGGTGTTTCTTCAGCGGCTGTCCACCTTCCTTAAGTGCATGCTAATACACTGCTTTTATATGCATTGATATTAGTGACTGAATTAAACTGATTAGACCAATTTGCATGTTCAACACTTTCTTGCTACAAGTACGAAAATCATGTCACTGCTGTATTAACTATGATAATATGTCCCGTTGATTTTTATGGATATATACGTATAAATGCTTAGATAAATATGTGTGTGCGTGTATATATATATATATATATATATCCCTCTCGGGTCCGTGCCTCATTGCGTTCTTACACACATAATTTTTCTCGTCTGGCCGTAAAGCCTTTTCTGTTTGTTTTGCTGTCTTGTTTTTTGTCCGCCACTACATTCCTCCATGGCTAGATTTAATTTGCGTATACAAATTTAATCTGCGATCCATGGGACGAGCCGTTTTAGCGATGCGTCCTGCCCAAGCTCGTCGAAACGCCGGTGTTAAAACGTGGGTGGCTGATGAAGGAGATGTTCTCTATGTGGCTCGTGTGTTCTCGTCTACGTTTGTTTGCAATGTCCTGTACCCAGATATGCACCTATACATACAGGTGGATGTCGGTATGCACATACCTGTACGTATATATGCATATACTCATTTACTATTTGTTTATATATATATATATATATATATATATATATATATATATATATATATATATATATATATATGTGTGTGTGTGTGTGTGTGTGTGTGTGTGTATGTATTG
>NC_142930.1:24235284-24272784 GCF_046866305.1 Octopus bimaculoides | reverse complement strand
ATATGCGCGCACGTGTGAGTGCAGGTGTTCGTGTGTGTGTGTGTGTGTGTGTGTGTGTGTGTGTGTGTGTGTGTGTGTGTGTGTATGTGTATGTATAATCGTTTGCTCAATGGGGAAGGTGAAATTTCCTGTTACGATTCAAACACTTTAATTTGTAATAAAATGTATACACCCTTTTTTACATATTCAATAGTTACTCCCATGTTTCTAATGACAGTCATTTACAATCCATATGCACAGAAATATACGAATACGCACATACATGCGTAGATAGTTTTATTATAGTTTATTACATGCCAACGATTTACAGAATTTTTTTTACATTGAAAAGATAACCTTGACATCATTTTTGATCGCTGTGCCGTGTATGCGACCTCTTTGTTAAGAATTTTCTAATGTAATATAAATTCTTCCGGAATAATATTATGCTGATAAATGTTTTATTCAATAACATTAGCATATATTATTAATACTATTAATGGTTACTGTAGAAAAACAAATATTGTATGTACTATAATGTTAATGAAATAGATAGACACACTCAACGAAATACCATCTGTCAAAAAAAAAATCCTATATTTATAGTTTATCATTTATTTTTTGAATATTTTCACGTACAAATTAGAAATAATTCAATAAAAGGGTTACATAAGGTGAATATAATTAACGAAATTTTGTCTGAGTATCAAGATAATTTGGCATGCTGATTTCCTATTCACAGGTTGAAATGAAACAGTTTCTGTTTATAGCAACAAATCGACCGCTTCGTTGGTTGCAGTTTACTTGAAACATTTACAGTTTTGCGGTTATTTGCACAGAAGTGGAGTTTGTATTTGTATCTATTTGTGTGGGTTAGCTTATCAATGATTATCTGCTACGGCAAACGTGAAATTAATCATTTATAAAATAATACATTTATGTATATTTTGTAGAAAGATAATTCTAAGGTTAAAACGACTCAGCAAATCTAAATTCTGTTCGGTCACTTCCATATGCTGAATAGTAAATCATATAATTATCTACCCACACGTTTCTCAAAATCTACGAAACTGAAAGATAAATATTCGATATCTATAAAAAGTACGAAGTCAGAATTAGGAAAGTTTTATTTTTTACCCTAAATGAAACGCAGCAATACACTTCTTGCCATGCTCCGTATAGAAATGCTACTCCAAAACATACGTTGCTATTTTATACATAGTTATTTTCCAATTTACTATAGTTGTTTTTACTAATGTATTATGAAAGTTTAAATGATAGAATTGAACTGTTATCTGAATTTTGTCAGAATAAATTATACTTGTTTAGTTTTCAATGATGTCTTTATATATTAACTGACCAGTAAATTAAGTGATAATCACTCATTAATCATGTAATCATATTGGTTGATATTTTTTATATCTTCTAACGGTGCATCTCAAAGCTAGTAATCAAACAACTTATCAGTCTTAGCAGCTCATTCAATCCAATTGATATTATGTACCGTGCATTAGAGAAAGTTTTATTCCAGCAGGCAGCGAAAACGCTGTAACTGAATATACCACCGTTTCTGTAGCTTGCAATGGTGTGTACCTGTTCATTCGATTAGCTTGGAAAATGTAAAACTTGTAGATGCGTCATCCGTTGCATCATTTATCGGGTCAATGATTCGTTGATGAAATTTTATAACAAATTATACATAACACCTGCGCGCACACACACACTCACACACACACATACACACACACACATACACATTATTTTTTTTTATGTAGACTATGGCAGACAGATTTATTCATTTAATGTGATTCAGTCTGCAGAAAGGTGATTTAAAACAGAACACTAGCTGCTCTTATGTACTAATGAGTGGAATGTTAACTAGTAGCGCAGATTCTAAACCATCTTCCGAGTAAAGGCACATACCAGAGACTCGCTTCTCCTCTATGACATAGTATTTAGCTGCTGTAAGACCTCGGGTCAACTCTAATCTAATATAAAGATCAATAACCAAAGTTGTTTCAGGCGTGTTTGGTTTAGGACTACATTATCCAATGCATTCTATCCCTTTCTTCTAACTTGGTAGGGTATATTTTGAGGGAAATTTTGCTTCTAATTCTAGCAGACTGTTTGACGACATGACTGTTACTGTGTTGGCTTGGTTGTGAGTGAGGAGAGGTAGATATATTTGTTAATCATTCACCGTAATGTTCGGAACTGCTTTATTAAGAAAAGATGATTTGTTTTGTTAATGTTATAGAAAACATTAATACTCTACGAGGGGATGCTGTAAAGTCCTTGAATTGGGAAAATAAAATACAGGAAGATTAGTTAATTGTGAGTTTATTCAACATATTCCCTCCACCCACAAATTCATACACTTATTGCAGCGGTCCTTCCGTTTTCCTAAACCCTGTAAAAGAACTCGGAATGTTGGGCCTCCAACTAGGCCTTTGCAAAACGCTTAAAGTCAGGAACTTTTCAGCACCCCTTCGTACAGGCAGCTGACATGGAAATATGCTTGATGTACTTTGAAGCAGCAGTCTTTCTGAATTAGTATGTCTTTATCATCAAACATTGGGGTAAATTGACCCAATTATTTTACCCTTCAGTGATAAGAAATATAACTTCATCAACAGGTAATCGACACTATTGATTTATTTCCGTGGAGAGGGGAGAGAAAGTAATCAATTATATCGACCTCAGTACGAGAATTGCGCTGGGAGTATTAAAGGAAAGATCAATCCATGAGGGGTTTGAAATCAGAAGGGAGTTAGAAGAATAACTAATCAAATACTGCAGAACTTCTTAAATAGGCGTTCGATTCTGTCTTCATCCTCCGCTTACATTATGACAAAAGCACCAAGAACAACGAAAATACAACGCAAACACGAACTGTTACTGGTTAGAACTGCAAACAAGATTCACAACTTTTAGTCGGAGTGGACAGTTCTTTATATGAGGAAATCGAAAACTACGATTCACGAAGTCATTTCATGCGATTTGTAAACATTTATTTTGAATAAGTGATGTTGTTTACAAACATTTTTCGTTATCAATCTTTGGTTAGCGAACAAAGAAATTTAATAGAGAAAACTAGCGCATACGTCTCAGTTTTGCAGTGACCACAAATGAATCAATATTTATTATAAAAATACAAATAATAATAGTAAAATAGTAAATAAAATAAACAAATCAAAAGTTTAAAAAATGATGAAAGTGAGATATTTCACGTCGTAGAAATGTTTTACCCAGGAGAGATATTTTGAAAAGTAATATTTTCTCTTGCTGCCTAAGGACTTGTGGTGCAATATTTTCTCTTGCCTAAATGAATGAGATGTAGAAATCTTACGTTATGTAAAATTTTTCATAAATTTACAAATCTTCATAGTATGTCTGATTATGTGAAACATTTCGTTTACATCTTCAATGTTGTACTATATGGTCCTAAAATTAATGCGTGACCACTGTTGGATTGTCTTTGATCACATGTCTGTTCGATCAAGGTCGACTAGTAGCTAAAAGGCAACAATTCGAAGTGATATAAACAATAATTTAAAGCCTGTGCAATCAGAGACTAAAGATTTCGTGCATGTGTGTTTGTGTGTGTGACTCTATGTGCGTGTGCCTATATATAAATGTTCATACATACATACATACATACATACATGCACACACATACATACATACATACATACATACATACATACATATATATATATGGACTTGGACTTGAAAGGTTTCGTCAATCAAATCGATCCCAGTGATTATTTTAAGTGTGATACAAAATTCCACCGAATAATTTTTTGTACTCACATATATACTTACATATAATGGAAGAGCAGTTCTTTTAGACATATATTGGAAACACGGCTAGGAAAGAAGTTGATATTTTATTTTCAAATCTAATTGTACGTGCATAAGTGTGTGTCTGTGCGCATGCACACACATACAGGTAGAACACCGACTTCCGACTTTCCAGATACTGATGGCTCACCCTCTTATAATGTGCACTAATTCACGAGCAGGAACTAATTCCAGTGGGCGCCAGACTAGTTTGTGGGTACCTTGCACAGACTTGCACTTTACATAGTGCAGGATTGATAAAACTTGTAACATTTATATTAGTGTTCAGGTGCCTGTATTTCATTTAATCATGTAAATTTAATAGTTTAATTTAGAGTGTGTTGACTAAAGTGACAAACCCTGGTTTGGAAAACAACCTGTAACTCGGAATGGCTTTGGAACGAAATGTTCCGGAAATTCGATGTCGTACCTGTATATATTACATATACACTGCGTCCTACATTATTAGACAAATCAAGCATCTCTCAATAAATAAACGTATATTCGTTCAAAACCAGTTTTTCTCCCACTGACAGTTGGAAACACCTATCTACGTACATTCTGTTAAAATAAATCGGATCTGCGCAGATGAAAACAAACGACAGCCATTATCGTGTAGCAGCAACATTTCCGCTGTTCCAAATTATTAGGCAGGTGCCCAATTTAAGTGTCATTATAGGTCAGAAACGTGATCGTACCTCGAATGAAAAGTCTACCATCATGTCAGAGCCTGCAAAAGGAAAACAACCATAAAAATATCAAAAATACTGGGAAGAGATCACCGAACAGTGAAGAAATTTGTGCAGTCTCCTATTTCTGTTGGGTCGAAGACAGATAAGGGTAAATCGAGGGTTGCTTTGAATCGTACTTTGTCATGTGTGAAAAGGGAAGCTGTGCGGAACCCATGTGTGACAAGTAGAGACGTCTTTAAACGTCGTGGCATAGAAGACGTATCGAAAACTACCACGTGTCACCTCTTGAAGCAGGTAGCCAGGTATGTTAAACCTGAAGGCTGTTCATAAGCAGAAGAGATTGAAATGGCTAGAAGTGTACATTAAGATAGATTTTTCAACAGTTCTGTTCACTGACAAATGTCATGGACCAGATGGCAGGAGTAAAGGTTGGGTATCAATCAGCGGGAACCGTCCTCATCGTTTGCGACGCCAACAAGGGGAGAAGTGGAGTCATTTTGGGGGCTGGTATGACAATCGGGCCATGGAAAGTCCCAGATGGCATTAAGAGGACATCGAAGACTTATGTTACCTTCTTAAAGGACAATTTCGAACCGGGGTTCAAAAGCAAAAACTTTCATTCAAGAGAAAGCTGGTCTTCATGCAAGATAATGCCCCGTCTCATACAGCAAAGAATTCTAGGGAATACCTGCAGCAAACAGGCTTATCTGGAGGTTGTTTGATTAAGTGGCCACTTTGTTCCTCTGACTTAAACCCGTTCGAGAACCTGTAGAGCGCCCTGATGAGGCGCGTTTACCAAAATGGTAAAGTTGTCAAGTAAAGTTGTCCTCTGGGATGCTATTGTAGATGCTACTCAAAGCATGGTACGAGAGAATATCATCACCATGACAAATTCAATGGATCAGCGCGTAAGAAAGGCTATTGCATGTGGAGGATCGTACATCAAACATTAGGAACCGCATGCCATTATAATCCCATGATTATTTTCACTCGAACGTACTATGTTTACCATTATTAAGTCCTTTATGAATAAGTTTTGTGTTAAACCTTTACCGTTGAATTAAAGAAATGTTTGTTCTGACACAATTATCATTTTTATTATACTTGCCTAATAATTTGTGACGGTGAAAATGTTACCCAATCACAAAAATGGCCGCCATTTGTTGGCGTGTGTACAGATACGATTTATTTTAACAGAATGTGCGCAGATAGGTGTTGCCAGCAGTCAGTGGGAAAACAACTGGTTTTGAACGAATATACATTTATTTATTGAGAGAAAGTTGATTTGCCTAATAATTTGGGACGCTGTATACATATACTTTCATACATAATACATACACACAGATTCACATACATATATAAATATACACGCGCACGCGCGCGCGCGCGCATACACATGTTTATACTATTGCAGAATATATTTATAGATTTTACCTGTTACAACATAGACAGATATAAAGACCTTTTTTGCATATACAATATAGTATATATGCATATTTGTACAGTGTAAGTTGAAATGTAAAAAATACAAGGTGCATTCCAGAAGGTTTTTTTCTAGGAGAGGCAGTTATAACTGTCTAAGATTATTGTAATTTTACCATATCATTACTATACGTCTAATAAGTTGACCTGCTTACTGTTGTTATTCCACATTGAAGGTGAATTCTGCAACAGCACTTTGAACACATCCTGTTATATACTGCTTGTCACAGTTGATTAGTTTGCAGAATGCAGGCAGGAAGTCTGGAAGCTCGCTACGTAATAAACTGGACAAAAACCGCAACAGAAACTTATGAAACGTTCCAGACTACTTATGGACTAACGTTTTCGCTAGTAGAGAAGGTTCAAGTACGGTAGAAAGGAGGTGGGAGACGATAGGAAGTGTGGAAGAGATAGAGGGACATCAGAACATCAGAGCTTATTAAGAAAATACGTAATTTTCATTATGAAGACTATCGTGTGTCGATAAAAACAATAAGCAAAGACTTTGGAGTTGGTATGGTAATCGTACACAGAATTATTCACGAAGATCTGAACATACGTAAAATTTGAGTCAAGTTTGTTTCCAGAGTGGTCAAAGGTGAGTATCAGAACCTTCTGTACAGTCTAGACCTGGTTGTTCCTTGAGCCTTCATTGTGAAGGACTTCCAGTAGGGCCCTCAAGAAGTAGCTGAAGTGTCACAACCAGTACATTGAAATCAAAGGATCCGACTTTGAAGGAGATTAGAGTTTTGTACTTCTTTGAAATTAATAAATGTCTCGCCTTCAAAAGTCTGAAAACTTCTGGAATGCATAGTGTATAGCTAATATTAAGATGTTAGTCTGTTTGTATTCCGAAAGTGAAAATTATAAAAAGAACTAGTACATCGGGCTAGAGTGATATACATGTGTATCATCAGATTCACTGCAAGAGTAAGTAAACATTTTCAGATCTAATTCTCCAGGTTTGTCGTTTTTCCAACACACACGCACCCCCCCACACGTATATGTATATGTATGTGTTATATATATATATGTTTACACAGATGTTCACAAACCCTTCTCACACTGTGTCACGTTGATCTCGACTGAGAATTACTTCAAAGATACACATATATGTGGACTACTCAGTCATTTATACGCTGTTCAAGAACCTGGTAGTATCATTGATTGGCAAGTGAAAAACTTTACGAGATATATTTATTACATACATGCACACTCTGGCTTTCTCTGCTTCCCTCTGTCTGTTTGTCTGTTTTTCTCACTTACATACGCATACATATAGATGGTTGTTTGTGTATGTGTGTGTGTTGTGTGTGTGTGTATGTGTGTGTGTGTGTGTGATATGGTCCACTGTGTATACATAGTTCTAGAATATATCCATATATACGCTTACAAAATTCTTACAAAACATACACAAAGTGTCACGCAATATAGTAAAACAGATGGAAATATAAAAATCAACAAATGCCATTAAACTCTTGTCATTGAAAAGGAAAAGGAAAAATGGATGGTAAAAACATAATACACAAGAGATTTTCTATCTGGCTCGGTGTAAAAGTTTCTAAATTTATCAGTAGAAACAATTGCTATTCTACTCTAAAGCTTAAATGTTAGTGCTCTAAAAAATTCCTGTTATTCGCGATGTATTTATTTCGATCTCGACGCCTACTTCACTTAACGTCCTCTATGAGATTGTATACCAATCGACTTCAAACATTAATGCATGTGTCACTTATTTGTTGCGTTGTAACAGACTCTTCGCTGTCTCAATCATCTTGTTATGCGCTGTTTCACTCACCCTGTTAAAGGCAATGTCAATAATGTGCTCCTCTCACCTTGTTTTATAGTGCTACATTCATCGTCTTATCCGGTGTTCTTCTCAACTAGTTTTACGGTGCTCAGCTTATCTTGGTACACGGTCATCCGTTCCTTTCACTATGTTGCTACGCGGGAAACCACTAGTGCTGTAATACAGTGTTCCTTTCCTATTATTATACGGCACCCCCTCTCAACTTGCTATACCTTGCAACCCTTGTTATACGATGTGTCACTAATGTGGTTATACGATGCTCCACTCATTTTGCTTTACGGTGCATATCGCTTTTTTCTACTCCCCATAACGATGCGCCAGTCATTATACGATGCTATATACATTTTGTTATCCAATACACTGTTCATCTTGCAATACATTATTCCATTCATGTGTTCATACTATACCTCTCTGCTTTTGCTATACTTCTACTATGCTGTATTGTACTGTGTGTCACTGTATATTAGTATATAATCTGTTTTCGTTGACTAGCTATAAAGTTCCTATATTTTTCAGGAAGTAAGGTGGTGGGTAGACCCAGACAACTATGAGGGAGAGATCATGAGGTATGTTTACTCTTTTTCCAAAAAATATTAGCAGATTAATAAAAGTGAGAGGGAGGAAAAAGAGTGGGAAGATTTAAAGATTTTAGAGTTCGATTAACCCGAACGATATTCTTCTTTACTTAGTGATCACCGATCTTATAGGATTCGGATTACTGAAACCCACTGTGTTTCACTATTCATTAATTTTGCAAAGATGTAAAAGATTTCAGGAGAAAACAAAAGGAAACATGTAAACAATTCAGCAGCAGATAAATAAGACAAAGAGCTATAAGGAAATAAGCGGGTAGCGAATTAATTGCAAACGAAATAATCATGTGATTAGATAAAGGACAACGGTTACGCCTGAAGGGATTCGGGAAGACAGATGTCGTGTTACTTATTGTTTCTATTTTTGCAATTGTTAGAATGTGAGAACACAATTTAATTATTACAGTTTCTTGCATCACGTTACTGCCAATGAGCCGATGGTGATGGAAGCGATTAAGTTCACGAAAGCAAGCTTATTGTATATATATATGTGCTTATATATATATATATACATATATATATATATATATATACATATATATATATATATATATATATATATATATATATATATATATATATATATATATATATATATATATATATATATATATATATATATATATATATATATATATATATATATATATATATATATATATATATATATATATATATATATATATATTTATATATATATATGTATGTATATATGCGTACAGCTTCTCATCTGCTGTAGCCGGAACAAAGATGACCCAAAATCGTAAAAATAAAGAGAAATACAAACGAATTTTGCTTTTGAGATGAAGTTGTAACACCTACCTTTTTTTATGTGGCAACGTTTTATAATATGATATAAATTTTATCTCATCTATATTTCCACCATCCTATGTCACCAGCACGCTATTCTACGGGACTTTCGTCTCCGCTGATCCAACTCAGCTACTTCCCAAATCTTCCATGAACATCATCTCCCTTCCTTCAGACGCAATCTCAGTCTGTATCACATTTCTCTCTCGCCAAACAACCCTGATCAATGTTCCTACTCCAACCTACGTTGCAACACTTCCCCTACCATCCAGGAAATCAATACCTTATACGCACCTGCTATATTGTGCCTTTAGATTTTTGTTTGTGATTTTTGTTATTGTTGCTGTTGGTTTAACACTGGTCAGCTCTAAGTGAGCGTATCTATAATCAAAGGCGTTCATGAGTTGATCTTCACTACAAGATTTAATGTAAACAAGGGTACATTATTCTTGATGTATATAACACCGGTCTCTGTGATAATGGTAAGGTGTGATTTGAAGAAGAATTTGAGTTCTTAAAACGGTACCGTGCTATTTCATTTGAGGAAGATTTGGTTGCTATTGCAAGTAAGTAGATCAGCTACATAGAGGTTACCCTGATACTTCGTTATCTTTATGCCATTATACTTGCAATAGTAATTACATTAAAATCTGACTGGACATACCAGAGTTTTCAAGGAAGCATGAAATTCCAACTGAAATTCAACACTTGCGCTAGCAATAATTATCTTGACCTAAATAAGAGGTAATAAATGAAGTGGCATGATCTTTGGAAACGTCAGACAAATTAACTATAATGGTAATGTTTGCATTTTATTCACGATAAGGAACTAATTCTATTTAAAGCTATCTTCTGTTCTTACCTCAGAATAACAGTGAGTTTATCATCGTTAGGCCTTCTTCAGACAAGGCATCGAACGAATGTTTTGTCAATATGTGTGACTGCAGGAATTTGAAAACTAATAATAATAATAATAATAATAATAATAATAATAATAATAATAATAATAATAATAATAATAATAATGGTTTCAACTTTTGCCACAAGGGCAGCAATTTTAGGGGAGGGGATGAGTCGATTACATCTACCCCAGAGCTGAATTGGTACTTATTTCATCGACTCTGAGAGGATGAAAGGCAAAATCGACCTTGCCGGAATTTGAGCTCAGAACGCAGCAGCAGACGAAATACCACTTAGCATTTTGCCCGGCAATAAAAATAACAATAATAAAAATAACAACAACAACGACAACAATAATAATATAAAAAAAATAATAATAGTAATAATCGTTATTATTATTATTATTATCATTATTGTTGTTGCTGTTGTTCATCGACTCCGAAAGGATGAAAGACAAAACTGACCTCGGCGGAATTTGAGCTCAGAACGTAGCGGCAGACGAAATACTACTACCCGGCAATAATAATAATAACAACAACAACAGCAACAACAACAACAACAACAACAACAACAACAACAACAACAATAATAATAATAATAATAATAATAAGTTTGATCTTGGCTATGAGGCAGACGACGAAGCTCCACAGCACTTCCCGAAACCAAAGTTGCACCAAAAGAAGGTCATGGTGACTGGTGGTCTGCGGCCGGTCTCATCAATCATAGCTTTTTGGATCCAGGCGAAACCATTACGGCGGAGAATTACTGTCAGCAAATGGATGAAATGCACAAGAAACTCCGACAACAGCCAGCATTGGTCAATAGAAAAGGACCAATTCTTCTCCACGACAACGCTCGGCCGCACATCACACAACTGACACTGCAGAAGTTGAACGAATTGGACTACGAAACTCTGACTCATCCGCCATACTCACCAGACCTCTCGCCTACCAACTACGACTTTTTCAAGCATCTCGACAACTTCTTGTGTGAGAAATGCCTAAAAAACCAAGACGATGCCAAACACGCCTTCAACGACTTCATCGCCACCAGAACGCAGGGTTTTTACGCTACTGGCATAAGTAAACTTCTTTCGCGTTGGAAAAGTGTGTTGATTTTGATGGTGTTTATTTTTATTAATAAAGTTTTGTTTGAACCGAGATATGTACATCTGCATTTAAAGGTTAAAAACCGCAAGAACTTTCTTGACAACCTAAAACTTCAGCTACATATTAATGATAATAATCATATATGTACATGTATATATATAAATATATCCATAATATATTTACAAGTATACTTTACCCACTAGAAACATTAGAAACATTTAACGCTGCCAGAAATTGAACTCTCTCACAGACATCATTTTTCTTTAGGCATCAAACTTTAGAAATTTAAGTGAAACCTCCTTCGCTTGTACCTCACTAGTCGGGGGTGGATCGTACAGTTGATGAGCGTACCACCAATGGAATCATTAAAAAATTACATTATCGAAGTTAATAAGATTGGTAACAAAATAGGAGATGATATTTCAGGTTGCGTCTTTCTTCGAATTTTATAATAATCATATATGTACATGTATATATATAAATATATCCATAATATATTTACAAGTATACTTTACCCACTAGAAACATTAGAAACATTTAACGCTGCCAGAAATTGAACTCTCTCACAGACATCATTTTTCTTTAGGCATCAAACTTTAGAAATTTAAGTGAAACCTCCTTCGCTTGTACCTCACTAGTCGGGGGTGGATCGTACAGTTGATGAGCGTACAGTTGTTGAGCGTACCACCAATGGAATCATTAAAAAATTACATTATCGAAGTTAATAAGATTGGTAACAAAATAGGAGATGATATTTCAGGTTGCGTCTTTCTTCGAATTTTATTATTTTTTGCCGTTATATACCACCATTATTAGTTTTATTCAGACTCTGGTTTCTATTTGTATCAATACTAATGTTTACTTTAAATTAACGCTGTTAATACGATTAGATCATGTGCTTTATGAAATGGTAACGAAGTTTTCTTTGTATCACAGATTGTTACTCTCTAGAATTTGATATTAAATTTTAGAATATTCCTCTTATAAAACCATCACTTTAATTAGTCTATTGTGTAAGCTATAAGGGAATGTTTTTCTCTGTCTGTGTAGAAGAAATATCATAATAGCAAATTTAGTAGTTAACAGCTAAATTCTTTTTGTACGTTGTTCAGTCACTGATTAAAGAATGTCGAATTATAACTCGGCTGAGCTAACCTATATGATATTATGCACTTGGTCGTAAGATTGGATCATTTGGACTCAACATTTCTTTTATCGCACATAAATATTAAAGCACGATTACACACATATACATTTACACACATTTGGGCATTCGTGTGGTATTGAAAGCAAGTCGATAAAAACACTCATCAGTTTGAAAGTGTTCCTATTGCTTACTTCTATACCAGTCAGTGATGGGGGTTTGGGAAGCCACGCACCATGGCTATAATCATTGCACCACACCTGAGCAGTAAACAAAGCGACAGCCTTTTTTAGGTGATTTGTCCACTAACATATATGTAAAAACTAAAATAATGAAACACAGCTATGGGTATCCACAAGGATAAATAGATAAAAAGTGAAACGTAACAATCACAGCTGGACAAATTTATCAAGATCTTGAAGCCAGACTAAAATATTTGAAAAACGAATCCATACATAGACGAAACAATTTTCAATAACATTAATCTGATAAATGTTGTTTATTGTTTACGAAACTATATGCTTCACAGTCTTCAGATTTTTTTGCATCGTTATTATAAATCTCACACAAAGACAATCGCAACTACCACCTTATACATTGAAGCATTCATGCACATTGAAATAATTTGATTGACTTGGTTATATACAAATAATAAAATTAAGCAAATCAGTATGGAGACTAAAACAAATCCTATTTGCATTGGCTAGAAGTAAGTTTACGTAAATAGTGTAAGTATAATTTACATATAAGTAGAAAATAGTATGGTATAGAGAATAGAGTTGTATTTTTTGTTATATAAACAGACAATGTGCATATCTAAGTTGAAAATATAGAGTAGAAATGTATTATAAGTTATATATATATATATATATATATATATATATATATATATATATATATATATATATACAGTTTTGTTATATTTAAGTTGTAAATACAGATAAGTGCATATCAGCTATAAATACAGCTATAAATACAAGCATAGGTAATAAAAATTAGAACCTAGTACGTGAGATATATTAGAAAATCAGGCAAAGATACACAGGCTTGAAATGTGTAGAAATGTATTGTTGGTTATAAGGACTCTGTTATATGTTGTATACAGAAATGTAAGTTCAGTACTTCCCTAGATGCAAACGGAGAGACTATTTCCATTTATACATATAGTCTAGAGATATATGTGAGTCACGCATACAAATTAAAAGCATGTAAGCGATACACTGACTGCAAAGTGTAATATAAGTCACATACATATGCAGACTAAAGCCTATGTAAGCTATATATACCAACTACAGCTGTGTCATAAGTAATACGTACAAACTACTGCACATAATCTAAACATACAGACTAGAGGTTTACATAATCTCTATATATAGACCAAAATATGTGTATAATCTGTTTCATTAATTATAAATAAGTTTACATAAGTTAGCTTAATTTTAACAAATGAAATGTTCGGAGTAGCAATAATGTCGATGCATTCACCGGAAGAGACTTTTTACAATAACTATTGAGACAATGTGTGCGAGTGAATATATTACGAATTAGTTCACTTACCTAATAAATTAATATATTGTTCATAAGCAGCGGTAAGCTGTTTGCTCTCTCTATAGGTGAAACACGATTACACGCTCTTCGTAACACTACAGTCCCCAGTCGAATCTAATCGAATTATCCGCGTGTTCATACTACAGAGAAATACCTGCAGTTTTACCCAATGTATGTTTATTCAATTTGCATATGTCAACCTCTTAACAATTTACTACCTACACATATATAGTCTCAATACTTTGGTTACGTTTTATAAGTTATACATACAGAAGCGAACGTCGTAGATATTTATTTCCTAGCGACTAGTGGGTCTGTGTTACGGATACGGTTCTTGATCAAAGTAATTTTAATTTAATTTATACAGCAAAATGCCCTTGTATAAAATGTCGCATTTCCGCCCAATTCTATTATAACAGAGTGCTTAGGTATTAGACGAAACACTCACATAACAACAAATATAGTGAAAAATCAAACTTCAATAGAAAACCATACATTTGTAAACAAGGTGTAACTTGATTGAATATAAACCCCACAAAACACTACCTATGTTTTTTTTCCTTGTCTTCTCCGCAAACTAAAAATAAAGGCACTTCGGTGAGGTCTCAAAATGTAAGCATTTGCTACTTAACACCGGAAAGCATTTATCTAACTTCCACCGTTTCTCCTACTCCACTGTCAACCACAAAGTCAATTGAAATAAAATAAAAAATATTTAATTAAAATAGCGTCAAAGCATAAGGTTTCCATGTGAGCTGAGTCAACATAACTTCTTTGATTAAAGTTTGTAGCTGCTTCATGAGAAACGTATGAACATCGTAAGTTCTCATTTTATCTCGACCTAAACTGTGTTTTTACCTGCCAAAAGAAGTTATTCATGTAATTTGCATATCAGCGACAGGTTGGTGCAAGTAATGTAGCGCTTGACTACTCATTTCATTTTTGAATCGGTTTTGAATCAGCTATGATGGAAATGGATGTTAGCAATTCGTCATGTGAATAATTTATTACGGCCAATCCCGTATCAACCTGTGCTCAGCAAAGCAAGTTAACATTAATCAATGTTAAAGAGCTTCCGCAGTTCACACCGGAGATCTATCCTTGTCATGTCATTTACTTTCAGCCTCGTGGGTTTGTCTCTCGAAATGAAAATAAGTTGATTATGCTTTTAGCCCTGAGCTGAAGATCGGATTCGAATCATTGTCCTCTGAATAGTTTGTCTGGTATACTACCATCCAATCATGTACCACACTAAAAAAACACACAAAATGTCTTACCACTGTAAGGAATTTAGTATGGTATAGAGAGTCCATGTACATTTTAAGTTCAAAACCTGTCGAGTACAGGTTTTTCGTTGTCTACTATATATGAAAGCAGTACTGATAATGTATTGCCGTCAGTTTATTTGGTTATAAATCTCTTGAAATGATTGGTTGTCTGAATACAGAAGAAAAATCAGCATATGTCGAAATCAGTGTAAACTGAGTTGACCTATAGGCATTTCGCTAGAAGTCTGAAGCTTTGAAATGACAAAATATTCACTATATGCATATACGAACGGCAGCTCCAAACTCCAAACAACAAAAGCAACTTACAATTTTTACTGAAAAATCCATATTTTATTAACCTTTAAGGCAGCTTTTATGAGAATGTGATTAATGAAACAAACAATACAAAACTCTTGCTGAGAAAGATTATCCAGATGCTAAAAGCTATATAAAATTATTCATACACATACCAAAATATGTACTAAATTTCAATTTGATCCACAATTATTTATTTTTGTTTTAAATACATTTTGTTTTATACATGTTATCTGTTTAAATTTTGTCTTCATACATATCTGGGGAAAATCAGCTTTACTGAGACTAAGTTGTATCCATAAACCAAAGGTAGTGATAGAATATGAAGCCCTAACTTACTGGCTGGTTGTGCAGTACAAGATTGATACAGCTGCCTGGGTTCTAATCCTGATAATACAATAAGAGAAATATCGTCTCGGTAATAATAATTTCACAATCACTCAGACATAGTTGCCACTGTATAGCAGCAAGCCGAGACTGTGAAGCAGTTTCATTACTGAATTCGAGTTATTTAACTTGACTTATTTAATAATCCTGAAGAAGGCCTAAAACTAAGAGTATTCCCCTTTTAAAATTTAAGGGTTTCCCGAACTAGTTAAAGCGAATTATACAGTAGTAAGTTTTAGTTGTTTAACCAAGATCATCCTTGATCCAACTGATCTTCGATTAAAGGTGTTCCATCTGTCAACAGTCACGTATTTTGTTGGTGTCATAGTTTATCGAGGACTACATTTACCAATGTGTCATGTTTTTCATATGATATGGTAGAACAAGGGCCTCATGCAAAGAAACTTCGAAAATATTCTTAGATGGGCTGATGCCAATCTCCCCTCAGTCAACACAAAGATTCAAGCGCTATAGGTATATAGAAAAGATAAAGCGCAACCGGTAAACACAAAATAAGAAACCCTGGAGATTACTGCAGAAAAGTGATATAATCATCACTGACGATGTCTCCTAGCAAACGTGAACTCTCAACCGTAGCTATGACTAACGTTGCTACCTCTTTTAAACCCAGAAAATACTTCTGCTTCATAGATCTACTTTCCAGTCGCAGTACTAGATGGTATTGTGCATGATATACAAAATATTTGGCCTTTTATTCTAATAGGCGAAGCAATCATCTGAAGGCTCGTAGAAATGATTTGTATCGTGTGTGTATAATTTAAAGGGTTAATTACTTTGACCACTAACAAACACGCAAATTCGAATTTTAAGGTAATTATTCAGTTATAGAGTAACGGTATCTATTTAGATTACACTGTTAAGCGATACGCATGAATGATAAAGTATCTTGCCCTGCTTATAACCGTTCTCTCACTTTGTCTAATTCTGTTTCATTATCTGGCCTGAATATGAATAGTGGAGCTCAGTCGACTGATACAATTCATTAATCATATCAGTACCACAACATGCATATTTTCCAGTCTGTTGTTTTCTAAATTTTCTTTCGTTTACTTTTTTGTTTAGTAGTTTACTTTTTCTTTAATCAATTCTGTTATCTAAATCTTATCTTTGTGGTCTTGCACTTGAAGACATGTGCGTTTTCATCCTCACGTGACTATTTGTCGAAATGTTTTGCTTTATCTTTCATCCACCTCTTGCCCTTATCCTTGTTTTCAGCTCCAATTTATTCCTCTACTCACGAATATTCATTTGTACACACTTAATTTGGACAGTTACTTTACATTCACGTGCGCATGCCCATACACGCAACACTTAACACATAACTAAACGTAAACACAGAAACACACATACGCACAGACACAGTAAGCACATATAAAAATATTCTCGTGTGTGTCTATACGTGTATGATTAGAAGTTTGTGTGTGTGATATCGATATGATTAGCATATACTTGTTTTTGTTTTACCTATCTATCTATCTATCTATCTATCTATCTATCTATCTATCTATCTATGACTATCTGTCTGTCTGTCTATCTATCTATCTATCTATCTATCTATCTATCTATCTATCTATGACTGTCTGTCTATCTATCTATCTATCTATCTATCTATCTATCTATCTATCTATCTATCTATCTGTCTATCTGTCTATCTATCTATCTATCTATCTATCTATCTATCTATCTATCTACCTACCTATCTATCTATCTATCTATCTATCTATCTATCTATCTATCTATCTATCTATCTATCTATCTATCAATCGCTTCTTCCCTCTGTGTGTGTGCGTGCGTGTGTAATGTGCATGTTTACACAAATATGTTTGCTTATTGATTTGAGAATTTTATAAACGAACCACTGTATTTATGACGACGCATGCTTTTGTATAAGCCTAAGCGTGCATATGTATTTGTATTCTATTTGCCGTTGTCTATGATACTGATAAGGATTTGATTTATTCTCAGATTACAAACAGTTGCCATTTATAGAGTGAGTTTACAATTAACAGCCTTTACCGATGAGTTGGCTACAGATGTTGGATCGTGCCGATACAGTGTTCAGTTAAGCTATTCTAAGGAAATTTGTTGAATACTGCATCTGTTGTTATTGATATAGCAACAAACAACAACAGCAATAACAATACTTATAATAATGGTTTCAAATTTAAGCACAAGGTCAGCAGTTTTAGAGGAGGGAGTAAGTCGATTACATCGACCCCTGTACTCAACTGGTACTTATTTGATCAATTCCTGGAATGATGAAAGGCAAAGTCGAATCGGTGAATTTGAACTCAGAGCATAAAAACGGACGTAATGTTACTAGGCTTATAAAAATTTGTTTCAAAAGTAATTGTCAATTCAAATTGTAAGAATTTACGGCCACCCTTTTTTCTTGGCAAGTAAAGTTATTCTTCATCTGCCTTAGGGCAGTGCATTCTATCTATTGTCAACATTTTTCGAATTATTCGATCAAGATTACATATTTCAGTAAATGACCAATTAATAATATTGAAACTCTAAGTCACGACCAGTATGGCTAAAGTATTAATCGCTTCGATTTTGTTTCTTGCGTTTAGCTGTGTCTTGAATATTGCCCTCACCCTGTGATAACATTCTTTTCTAATGATCTTGTCCCTCTCATTGAATGTTTAATTCCATCACCTCCATACACCCCTGAGAATTTGTAACCCTTCTCTCGTTCTAACTCCTTTATAACTTTCTCTTGGTCATCGTTGGATGTTTCTATCATTTTCCCTGTGATAAAGGAAACTTTTGCGCATTTATCTAGGCCATATTCCATCCTGACGTCACCACTAAACCGTTTTGCAATTACTAGTGAGCCCTGTAGTTGCTGGTCATTTTTGAAAAAGGCTATAAATCATTCACGTAAAAGAAATGATTTATAGTTTTGCCAGAAATTTTATAGCGACATTGTACTTTATCGAGCAATTTGGAAAGAAGTATTAAGTCTGGTCAGAAGAGGAGTGGTGATAGAGAGACGCCCTGGAAAATTCTTACATCCTCAACAGTCACCGATTCAGTCACGTTATTCAAAAGCAGTGTAGTTTTCCATGATTTCATACTCGCAGATAAGAAGTTTCGCAAAGCAGGTACTATTTTATAAATTTCCAAAACATTTCTCCATCAGGCTATTGATAGGTTCTTGTGCTGCCGTGACAATCTTCCAAAATCATCTTATTGATGAGAAGCTGATCTTTGCACCCACAAGCCTAACGTTTACCTCCTTTTCGCTCATTTTCTGCTAAGAAGTTATCGGTGCATTCAGTCGAGACAGATGTTAACATCTCGTACATCATTGTTAACCAGGGTATGGGCGTATAGTTTTTTGGTTAATTTGTTTCTTCGCTTTTCAGAAGTAGAAATGTAATGCCATTAACTAGCCAAGAAAGCATCATATTAGGCTGCTGCAAAATATTGTTGTAAAGCCTAGTCAGTACTTCTGAACTTTATGAAAAAGCATTCAACCAGAAGTCAGGAATATTATCCTTTCCTGGAGACTTCCATTTGCTCGATTTTACTGAGAGCAGATCTTACATCTTGTAACTTGATACCCTCACATTTTACTCTTCTAAGAAGGCTCAGTCAGTAAATATTCTATCGACCCGAGGGGCCTTGTTATTGTGCGATTTTTCTTCTGCCCAAATTTTACTCCATCATCATCATCATCATCATTATTAGGCGGCAAGCTGGCAGAATTGCTAGCAGGTTGGGTAAAATGCTTAGCAGTACTTCGCCCGTCTTTACATTCTGAGTTCAAATTCCGACAAGGTCAACTTTGCCTTTCATCCTTTCGGGATCAATAAATTAAGCACTAGTGAAACACTGGAGTCGATTGTAATCGACTTACCCCTCCTCTAACATTTCAGGCCTTGAGCCTATAATAGAAAGGATTATTATTATTATTATTATTATTATTATTATTATTATTATTATTATTATTATTATCATTATTATCATTATTATTAAGCGAGAGAGCAGCACCTGCGAGCAAAGTGACTTTGGGTACGAATATCTGTCCCCCAATATAACCATTACTTCTACCCGTCTGATAAGGGTACACCAGGCACATCAATCACAGCCAATGTGCGTGGCATGGTGACCTCATATGCGCTGTTTACAGCGCATGGCCTTGCAGGTGGGGCCAAGTTAGAATTTTCTTCATGCCATATAATCGTATATAGATGTGCATACACAGGTATATCACCATATTAATGTATTAACTTAAGGCTTTAAATGAAATTAGAAATATATTTTTAGGAAGAAATTTAGAGTTGAAAGAGTGGAGAAGATGGTAGTGAAAGAAAAAGAAGCGGTAGGAATGCTGTTCTATGAAGAGTTAAAACAGGGGGAAAGGGGAGGAATGGTCTACTATATAGATACAATAATGAGTGTTTCTCTGTGGGTTAGTGATGTGTGTTAGCTTGGTGTGTGTGTACAGAGACGCGGAATGTAGATGTGTAGTGGCATTGGTGTTTTTATATATATACATACATACATATATATATATATATATATATATATATATATATATATATATATATATATATATATATATATATATATATATTATTTTGTTTAAAAGAGTTCCAACACTGTCTGTTTTTTATGTTTTATTTATATTCCTTCAAAACCAATGTGGGATGTAGAATATGGAATATACAATATATAATATAATATATAATATATAATATAAATTAAAAATGGATGGTACAATGAAATAAAGTATTGAATGTCTTATTGAATATATGGAATATGTCTTATTGAATAGATGAAATATTGAGTGTTCAATATAAAGGATTAAATATATACATAAAGGCGAATACGTATTTTCTATACCTTGTGGTATTTCATCATGGCCGGTATGACAGACTTTAACTGACAGACTGTTAAAGTCTGTCATACCGGCCATGATGAAATACCACAAGGTATAGAAAATACGTATTCGCCTTTATATATATATTTAATCCTTTATATTGAACACTCAATATTTCATCTATTCAATAAGACATATTCCATATATTCAATAAGACATTCAATACTTTATTTCATTGTACCATCCATTTTTATTTTATATTATATATTGTATATTATATTATATATTGTATATTCCATATTCTATATCCCACATTGGTTTTGAAGGAATATAAATAAAACATAAAAAACAGACAGTGTTGGAACTCTTTTAAACAAAATATATTCCTCTATACACAATCATACAAAACTCCTTTTTTTGTATTTATTTTTACTCGCATATATATATATATATATATATATGTATGTGTGCGTGTGTGTGTGTATAAGTGCATATATGTGTGTATGTATATATATATAGAAATATAGATGATAGTCCATATATATGTATGAATGCGTGTACAAGTATGTAGATATGGGTATATAAATGCACGAATAAATATACATATACATATATAAATATGGATGTAATTATATATAAACATCATATACATACAGCACAGTTACACACACACACACACACACACACACACGCACACACACACACACACACACACACACACACACACACACACACACACACATATATATATATATATATATATACATACGTTCCTTTCAACTTTGAAAAAAAGAATATGTACAATGATATCGAATCGCACAAAATGTGATCAAAGACTGGATGATTTGAAGAATATACAAATTCAAAGAGCATTTCCTCTTAACCAAATTAGAAATGAAATAGATTGTGAAAAATGCATAAATATTCATAATTTTAGGAAAGTAAAAAGTAAAGACGATAACAAATAATTGAAAATATTTATAAAACCTTGTTACTTTAGATAAAGATCAAAAAGCGAAAATAATTCTTGAAAAGCAGCATATCATTAAAAGCAAAAGGCAATGCCAAATAACTGAACATTTTAATAACTGCTGAAACATTCGTAAACAAGTTTCCAGCCCCCCACTGTTGGAAAATCCGGAAGATATTTTACGTGCTAGATGTATATATGTGACCAAAGGTTTACAGTTCAATTTCAAGTATGGACAAACATTTAGCATAAAATAGTGCAACTCTGAAAATGCAATTCATGTGATAACATGATGTGGATATCTGGAAAGCAGCATCGGGAAATCTAATCGCCACAAACCAATGACTTATAGCATACAGGCGACAAAGTAATAACGAGAACATTCGAAATGTTCAATTAGATGAACATGCAAAAATTACGTTATTTACATTATTTACATTATTTACATTTGACAGATATTTGTCCTCGTCTTGTTTGTTGTTAACACAACGTTTCGGCTGATATACCCTCCAACCTTCTTCAAGTGTCTTGGGGGAAATTTCGAACCTGTGTTCTCATTCCTAAGGTACGTTTCGATGTTGTTGTTGTTGTTGTTGTTGTTGTTGTTATTATTATTATTATTATTATTATTATTATTATAATGTTTATTCTTGTCACTGCCTGGAATCGAACTCAGAATCTTGGGGTTAGTAGCCCGCGCTCATAACCCCTATGCCGGGCATATGGCGTAGTGGTTAAAAGCGCGGGCTACTAACCCCAAGATTCCGAGTTCGATTCCAGGCAATGGACTGAACACTACTACTACTACTACTACTACTACTAATAATAATAATAATAATAATAGCAGCAAAAGATATCTTAGGAATGAGAACCCAGGTTCGAAATTTCCCCAAGACACTTGATGAAGGCTGGAGGGTATATCAGCCGAAATGTGTTAATAACAAACAAGATGAGGACAAATGTCCGTCAAATGTAAATAAAGTACATATTTCCTCATCTCTTAAATATAGAACTGTATTATGCAAAAATTAGATGAACAGGCACAGGTGTGGCTGTGAGGTAAGAAACTTGCTTCCCAGCCACATGGTTCCGGGTTCAGGTCCATTGCGTGGCACTTTGGGGGAGTGTCTTTTACTATAGCCTCGGATCGACCAAAGCCTTGTGAGTGGATTTGGTAGAATGATCACTAGCCACTAAACCTTTTTTTATTTTCTCTCCCTGTTTATTTCTGTGTTCCCTTCTGTCGAAGAGCGTAGGCTCGAAACGTAAAAGACTCTCACTTTTCGAGCGTTAAAATAATACATCTGTGTCCAAGCCAAAAAAAAAAAAAAAATAATAATAAATAAAATAAACATATTTACAGTCCCTATGGCAATTTCAGGGGTTCATTAACGTAGTCAATGCACGAGGGTGAATTACGGTAATGACTCCTTCGTCAGGGGAAAATAGTAATAGGGACTGTAAATATGGTTTTTCTTTTTGCTTGGACACCGGCTTTTCTTAAAAGGTTTCATTTTACCTTATAAGTAACTTTTAATCGTAAAAAATTCTTAATCGATGAACTTTTATCTATACCTTATGTATTTATATGTTTCTTATATACGTATTTTTATATTTATATATTTATATATTTATATATTTATTATTTTATTTTAGGTTTTATAATGTAAAAGATTTTTTTAGACGCTGAAGTATTAATTTATTAATTAAAAAAAAAATTATACGCGATAGACTGTACTCACTTGTTTTCTATATGCCTATCTAAATGAAGTATTGTTTCATCTTCTGCGATTTTGCGCCCAAGATCCGTATTCTATGTATAGAAAAAGCATTATGTTTCTTTATATGTGATTAAATGTTCTAGATGTCATATATTAGTTGGATAACCTTAAATTTGTTGTATGTTCTACATCCAAAGTTTGTTATATATGTATATATATATATATATATATATATATATATATATATAAACAAATAGTAAATGAGTATATGCATATATACGTACAGGTATGTGCATACCGACATCCACCTGTATGTATAGGTGCATATCTGGGTACAGGACATTGCAAACAAAACGTAGACAAGAAAACACACAAGCCACATAGAGAACATTTTCCTTCATCAGCTACCCCCGTTTTAACACCGGCGTTTCGAAGAGCTGGGTAGGACGCATCGTTAAAACGGCTCTTCCCATGGACCGCAAATTAAATTTGTATACACAAATTAAACCTTGCCATGGAGGAATGTAATGGCGGACAAAAAACAAGACAGGAAAACAAACGGAAAAGGCTATACGGCCAGACGGGAAAAATTATGTGTGTATGAACGCTGTGAGGCATGAACTTGAAAGTGGGGACGAAGTAAGTTCGCGTGTTTGCTCGGCGATAGCCAAGGAAGAAAAGGATTATTGACCGGAAGCATGTGACCATGCCGGTGTAAGGGGAAGAGAGAGAGTGGTAGAGGGAGAAACAAAGGGAGGAAGTAGAAGAATAGGTGAGCAACGAGAGGATAAGAGGAAGAGAGGAAGTACGAGGGGGGAAAAAGAGATACGTAGTAGTAACAGAGGAAGAACGAGAGGGGTAAAAAGAGATACGTAGTAGTAAACAGAGGAAGAACGAGAGGGGGAAAAATGATAGAGGAAGAGAAAGGGAAAGAGAAAGAGATAGAGTAGCGTCGGAAAATTTAAAGTTGCGATAACTACTTACAAAATATATATATTTATAAAATAGAAGTTTGAAAACGCCAATATATAAATATGTATATATATATATATATATATATATATATATATATATATATATATATATATATATATATATATATATATATATATATATATATATGTTTGTGTGTGTGTGTCTTTGTGCTTATTTTTCCTCCATCATTGCTTGACAACCGATGTTGGTGTTTATGTCCCCGTAGCTTAGCGGTTCGGCACAAGAGGCCGATAGAATAAGTCCTGGGGTCGATTTCTTCGACTAAAATGCGGTGCTCTAGCTTGGTTGCAGTTAAATGATTGAAACAAGTAAAAAGTAAAAGAGCATGTGCAAAAATGAGTCTACTTAATATTTAAGCATTTCCAATTTGAAATGTTTAGATTTAAAAACAGAGCAGCAACAAATTAAAATCTTATAAAAAATTTTTTTAGCCACACGTAAAAATTTGATAAATGATCGCAGCAAATAAAATACTTTGCATCGCGAAAAAAAAAAAAAAAATACTAAAACAAAAATATCATGACGCATATTTTAAAGATACTAAAAAATCAAAGTATTCATTTTCCTTGATTAATTACAAGAATGAGAACTGGTTAGTATTAAATGTGAAAATATGAACATATTTAAAAGGGATATAACAAATATTTCTAAAATAAAAAAATAACAAAAGCACAAAAATTATTACAATTGAGTTGTGCATTTTCATCTTCAGTTCGTTGATATTATGTTAAACTGTTGTATGTCCAAATTTAAGCCAAATATTTATTTTTGCTAGCAATAACCGGTTCTTTTGGTCAAACTATAGTATCACCAGCTGGTTCAGATGCCAAGATATCAAAAATTTGTCAAAGTGTAGTACACCGGTTTTGCTATGAAGTGGTAAAACTATTGTTTCGTTTCCTGAAAAAGCAACGTTTTGGACTTACGGCACTTTTACATAATAACAACAAGTTGTTTATATATCTGTAAATAGACGTACCTAAGCAAGCATATATAATTATATAAATGTATATCAATGTGGCTTAATGAATCAGGTGTTAAGATCATGATCGTAAGATTGTGGTTTCGATTCCAAGGACCGTGCGACGCGTTGTTTTTTAACAAGATACTTCATACTTCTCTAGTCCACACAGCTAGTGAAAATTCTGCGACGGTCCATGTAAGTCTATATGATTCGCGAAGCATATTTATCTTCTATGCTTTATGCTGTATACATAGATATATATATAAAATTATGTATATATTAGCAGATACAAAGATAGACACACGTACACACGCGCATACACACACACACACACGCACACACGCACGCACACACACACATGGTTATAAAAATACAGAAGCAGATACTGAATTAGCCTTTAACACATTTAGCTACTACTATCGGCCTCCGACCTAAAGACAACTTTCATGAAATTTAGATGTCAGCCAGTAAGTCACATATGTATGGACCCTTGGAGATGACGCATAAGCAATTCATACGCCTGTATGTATACATTCTTATATGACATACTAGGTGCTAACGCATTCATATAAATGTTTGTATCATGTGTGTAAATGTACATGTATATATATTCTCTTATTTTATTCTTTTATTCTTTTACTTGCTTCAGCCATGCGGCTGCATTCATGCTGGAGCACCACTGTGGCCTTTCGAATTTCCTCAGTCTGGGCTGTTCACATATCACCACTCCTGTATGTGTCTTTGTCCCAGCTGTTGACCCATTTGGTGTATAAGGGAGTTCTTTGGTACAGTATAATGGCGGCCAGTTCTGGCATTTGTATAACACTCAATGCCGAAATTAAGTACTAGCCCTTCTAGAATTTTACATATGTAGATTATTGTATATCTTTCACGCCTTCGCTCCAGGGAGTAAAGTAGCAGTTTTCTCGGCCTATCTCTGTAGCTCATCCGTTGTACTGTTTCAATCTTTTTTAGTGGAGTGGTGTTGGACTGCTTCAAGCTCTGCAGTTAGCTTGGCACTATGTGCAGACTATAACTGGGAACAATAGTCCAGGCGACTAAGAACAAAGGTTCTCCACAGGGTTAACATAGTTTCCTGGTCTCATATCTTGAAGGACCTCAGTATCCATCCTGCCAGTTGTATGTACTTTGCTGCATCTTGGTAATGTGAATATAAAATGATGCGTCATTGTGCATACTGATCCCTAAGTCTTTCACTGCCTGTGACTGTAGTGCCTTCGGATCCTGTAAATGCAGGCTGTAGTGCATTCGTGAGTAGATAGTGTAGTGCTTGAAATTTTCCTGCATTAAACTGCATGTTATTTATTTCGGCCCACTTATCGAATTCAGGTCCCGCTGTAAGATTGCGACCTCATCTTTGTTTTTTTTTTATTGCCAGTGATAATTTTGTATCATCGGCGTAGCTAGTGACAGTGGGCATGTCTACACACACACACACACACACACACACACACACACACACACACACACACACACACACAAAATTAACTCTGTCCTGCTTGGTTTTATGAATCTCGATATTTCAAGATTGGTCCTGAGGTAGTTACTTACGTACATGTTGTGTGAGAGTACGCCCCCTGGCGAGAATAGACTGGAACGCTACATATAAATAGCAGCGGTCTAAGTAAATGAGTTGATAGTTCAAATTTGGAGTTCGAGTTACGTGTTGGCTTGTTGGTTCTTATAAGATTGTTGTTACGTTCCATGTGGTTACTACCGTTTATTTCGATTATATTGCTATTACACTGTTGCAGTGTATTCGTTTATCCATAAGAATATATCAGCACATAAGTACCCTAATTATTATAATTATAAAGTTTAAATGCATGAACTGCAGATTTTTCGTTTGTTAATTCTAATTATGTTAACATTGCTGAGCTACTGATTGCCACAGCTGTGCACAATTTTTTTTTCTCTGTCCACTTCATTATGTTTAGTCTGTTATGCTGGCATTTTAATGAGCTCAGCTTAACGTGTATATGTGGAAGTGTTCATTTTATAAACGTAATGCCTGGAATATTTACATATGATTCTTTAAATACCTTACATATGTAATTTGAGAATTAATCATGTCGGTCATGTGGAATCCAATTTTTAAAAATCGGTGCTGAGTTACTTAGTTATACAGCCAAGTACATCAGTGAATACAAGTATAAAATTGAAGTCTTACGATTCAACGTGGAATCTACACATTTGCTTGGTGTGCTAAAATTAGCAGTGAAATCCCTTTCATATCATAACTTCTCGTCTTAAAAATGAAGGATCTATTTTGTAATATAGTAGTGGATACGCTATTGTATAACTAACAACAGGGAACGTGGTTTGCTCTTAGTCTCAAAGTTGCAATCCCAGTCTGCATATCACTCTTACTGTTGTAAATAAGTCCCACCTAAATCCTATACACAGAGACATTTCAGCTTTTCCCATCTTGTATTTCATTCAGACACAGTATATCTAGGACTACATTACCAAATACGTATTTGCTTAAAATTGCTGGGGGGTGGGGGTGGGGGAGTATTGGTTGCTGTTTCTAGCAAGTCCAGTGACCACTTAGATGCGTAATTTCCTTGTTGTCATTTGTACATTCCTCGTTATTCTGTGTTTTCGGAATTCATATACATTCCGTATTACTGTAGTTCTTACACATTTGTTGTAGATCATACCGCCTACGAATTATATTACATAGTATTTTGGCCACTACATCTTCACATTAATCGATGTCAGTGCGATGAAATATTTGGACATCTGTTAATGATATAATTCGTATCATCAACGTAAATGAGTGACATAGAGTCTTTAACGTTTGTGACCTGCTAGCGAATTGCATGTGCATATTCCCAAAAGAGAGAGCTAATATACCTTTCAGTGTTTAGATATAAACTACTTTGGAAATATATCTGATTCTCACACTGAAAGTAGCAGTATACTTAACACGTACGAATTGTGATACTCTTTAATCTGACACCCTCCAGTTTCGAATAGTCAAATCTGGGCACCGCACGAAAAACATCTGTCACTTTAAAAATAGAAAAAGAAGTGACTATTTCTCCTTCACTTTGTCTTTACGCGACGAGTCCCTAAAAGATATTTTTCTTAATTTGTTTACGTTTTCGTCCAAATAGATTCTGGTGATATGAACGATACTTTTACAGCTTTCTATGCAGCATTGTCTTCTCAAGAACTTATGCATTCCTATGTTCATAGGACAGTTGCTGTCTCAGTTCTTACTCTCCGGGCTCTTAACAGGATATATGTACCATGTTGAGAAGTTTTTTTGCCCGTAAATCTCTGAGCACAAACTTACAAACTTCTATGATATATTGTTAATATAGTTCTTATGTATATTGATCTCCTTTATCCCTTTATTTTGGCCTACATTATGAATGGAATTTTGAGAACTGATTTTCTCTATCTGGCTCTTGAGATTATGTTAATGTATCTGTTCTGTCCGCAAAATCATATTTATGCTTCAACCTGACCTGTTAGGTTAAACAAGCTTGTCATCCCTTTTTCTAGAGCTTTCCAATAATCAGACTAAATTTAAGTTTGTGATGGTGCATAGGCGCAGGAGTGGCTGTGTGGTAAGTAGCTTGTATACCAACCACATGGTCCCGAGTTCACCTCGGGCAAGTGTCTTCTACTATAGAGTCGGGCCAACCAAAGCCTTGTGAGTGAATTTGGTAGACGGAAACTGAAAGAAGCCTGTTGTGTATGTATATATGTGTGTGTATATGTTTGTGTGTCTGTGTTTGTCCCCCCAACATCGCTTGCCAACCGATACTGGCGTGTTTACATCCCCCTTAACTAGCGGTTCGGCAAAAGAGACCGATAGAATAAGTACTAGGCTTACAAAGAATAAGTCCTGGGTCGATATGCTCGACTCAAGGCGGTGCTCCAACATGGCCGCAGTCAAATGACTGAAACAAGTAAAAGAATAAAAGAATGGTAAATAAAAAATGCTCTTCCTATGAGAGTTTGCTGCTATAGAGCTCTCTCATATTTTTGAATATGAACCTCTGGTAAATTATGATATAAGTTTTGTGGAGCTGTCTTTGAATTGAGCATCAAGATAGTAGCGTGAGATGAAATAAGGTTGTCAATGATTTTTATTATGACATGTTAGATTCCTGGAATGTTTGCATACTTTCACTGTAGTTTTCACTACGTCTTATAAGAAGGATTTCCTAAGATGTTCGTGTCCTTTCAGGTTTTGTAATGCATAGCTTCTTAAGATTTGTGCTGAAGTAGTTGGTTAAATATCTAAGTATTCAAACAATTGTTGATGTAAATCTAAAACTATATTCTTGGTGGAATATTTGCAGATTTCTCGATAGTTCGTCCAAATGATTTCTCTTTCATTGAAGACTTGATTTGCACTAAAGTGCAGAGTCTCTATTTTCACTTCTAGATCATGTCGAATTTTTACGCTAACATGCATATATCTATATATACATATATCTCTATAAGTATGAATATGTGAATGGGTGTCAGTGTGGAAGTATATGTATCAGGTAAACATCTGAAATATATAAACATAATTGTTTTAATGGCTTCTAAGTATAACTTGTACCGTTATTCTTTAGTGAAGTCCAACTTGTACAGTTATGCTTTGAGGCATTTAGATACACAGCCAGGTATTCTTGTGAATGCATGAATAATATTGATTGAAAGAGGAAATGATCAAAGGTATGTTTTTGTGATTCAGTGAAGCTGTGTCTTCGTTCTTTCTATGATGTGTCACCTTTCATCAAAATTTTGTTCAATACATTCTTTCTTTCCAGCTGCTTATTCATCTGTTATAATATTGTTAACATAGCTACAGTCCTGGTGGAATAGGTTCAGACAGTTTCTATTCAGATTATATCATAGATTCTGGCATGAAATTGACAATTGGTACTTTACAATCTAAATGGCTTTGTTCTTGTTGATTAACTTTGTTTCCGCAAATGTCAGCTAACTTAGTATATTGATTTCATGAATGGTGATATGGCGGTTGAAGTTGATGAGAAATTGCCGAAAGAAAGGCTATCTTCCATCAGGAATTAGCAATATACTATGTGGTCTACTATTCTTTAGACTTTTAGTTGTTTTTCGTTTATTGTTATGTACATACTCTATGTAGTTGTTCAACTTTTGAAAATATCATCTAAATATCTTTTATTTTTCCTTTTATCTTACTTGTTCCATTCATTGAACACTGACCATAGTGGGGCACTGCATTGAAGGGTTTAGTCGAAACAATAGACCCCAGTATTTGTCTTTTAAGTCTGGTAAGTATTCAATCGATCTGATTTGCTGAACTGCTAAGTTATGGACGCCTAAACAAACCAGCACCAATGGTCGAGCGGTGAGGGGATGGGCAAACACTAACACAATAACACACGTATACACACACACACACACACACACACACACACACACACACACACACACACGCGTACATAATAATAATAATGATAATAATAATAACAACAACAACAACAATAATAATAATAATAATAATAATAATAATAATAATAATAATAATAATAATAATAATAATAATAATAATAATAATAATAATAATAATAATATATTCACTGACACGACAGAGCTGGGACCTATATACACTGGAGGCTATGCCAACACTATGGAATAACAACAGAAAAAATATGGTATAAACACACGCCAGAAAAGGTCACAAAAAACGAGAAAGCAACCATACTCTGGGATATGCCAATACACACAGATAGAGAAATTAAGGCAAATAGACCAGATATAGTTGTCAAAGTTCATGAAGAAAAAAAATGCTTTCTAATTGATGTATCAATACCAGCAGATGACAACGTTTCTATAAAAGAAATGGAAAAACTTTCAAAATACAAAGACCTGGAAATAGAGATAACACGAATGTGGAATCTAAAAACAGAAACAATTCCTATCATAGTAGGTGCCTTAGGTATAATAAAAAATATTCAGACAAATACATAACAAAAATACCAGGACTTACAAATATATATAACATACAGAAAATTGCACTACTGGGTAATGCACACATTCTACGCAAAACACTTTCAATACAGTAAACATAAGAGCACCACAGCACATACCCAAGGCGCACAGAGCTGCGCTCGGTAGTGAAGTGAAAGCACGTTATAAAAATAAAACTACTGAACAATAATAATAATAATGATAATAATGAAATTAACAATACATACATACATACATATATATATATGACAGTCCCATTGCATGGTACTCTAGGGCGTGCAGCGGGACTCAACCCCAAATCCCGTGGCTGCTAAAGTAAGCTCCTTAACCACACAGTCAGAAAATCACTCTGTCGCGTTAGAAACGAATAACACTAAATAATTTAGTATAAGATAAACTATTCTTGAAAATAAGATGACTTGGTAACGAACACTGAGCTTTTGATCATAGACATATGATCTTAGCTTGAAGACCATCGTCACCACAGCTACCACCACCACCACCACCATCACCACCACTGCCACCATCACCACCACTGCCACCATCGCCAACTCCAATAACGTAGTTTATCGTTTCCTTTAACTACCATAAGTAATATCCAGTTCAGATTTCCTGATGTCACAATACACCTTGCTTTGTATCATCCAAAACAAAATGAATCCACCTCGTATAAAGAAGCTGCAGTGTCTTTTAGTCTTGTTGACTGCTGTGTAATGTTTTTCTTATATATAATAAATATTTAGATCACTCATTTTTTAAAAACTGTTTCTCGTTGATATACTTTCTTTAGTTTATGTTAGAATATTCTCTTTCTGTTTCTAATTTCAATTTTAGTTGTGACGTGTAGTTATTTATTGTTTTATATTTGTAATACATAAGTATCTCAATACAGTGAAACGTCTTGTTTTTACGGTCACAATAACTTCCAGAAGGATGTCAGTGTTTCTCGTTGAAATGCAATTCTTTTCCTATTTTAAATTCTATTTACTATTTTTACTGTTAGGTTTTCAAGGAAATTCTTGCTGTTTTTAACCTATAAATTCAGATGCACATATCTCGGTTCAAACAAAAATCTATTAATCGAAATAGACACCATAAAAATCAACACACTTTTGCCAACACGAAACAAGTTTATTTATGCCAGTAGCGTAAAAATCCTGCGTTCTGGTGACGATGAAGTCGTTGATGGCGTGTTTGGCATCGTCTTAGTTTTTGAAGCATTTCTCACACAAGAAGTTGTCGAGATGCTTGAAAATGTGCTACTCTGTAGGCGAGAGGTCTGGTGAGTATGGCGGATGGGGCAGAGTTTCGTAGTCCAATTCGTTCAACTTCTGCAGGGTCAGTTGTGTGATGTGCGGCCGAGCGTTGTCGTGGAGAAGAATTGGTCCTTTTCTATTGACCAATGCTGGCTGTTGTCGGAGTTTCTTGTGCATTTCATCCATTTGCTGACAGTAATTCTCCGCCGTAATGGTTTCCGCCTGGATTCAAAAAGCTGTGATGGATGAGACCGACCGCAGACCACCAAACAGTCACTATGATTTTCTTTTGGTGCAACTTTGGCTTCGGGGAAGTACCGTGGAGCTTCGTCAGCGTCCAACCACTGAGCTGAGCGTCGCCGGTTGTCGTACGGAATCCACTTTTCATCGTAAGTCACAATCCGGTCGGGATACGGGTCGTTCTTGTTGCGTAAAAGAAGGGAAGACAACACTTGAAAACGGCGTTTTGTTTTTTGGTTGTTGTTTAATTCATGTGGCACCCATTTCTCAAGTATTTTTGATTTTCCAATCTCTTTCAACTGGTCGGAAATTGTCGTATACATTATGTCTAATTCAGAAGCAAGCTCTCGAACAGTTGTGCGTGGATTGGCTTCGACTAAAGCTCTTAGTTGATCGTTGTCAATATCCGATGGCCGACAACAACGCTAATCCTCTTCAAAACTCTCGTCATCGCTACGAAATTTCTTGAACCATCATTGTGCTGTACGTTCATTAGTGGTTCCTAGGCCAAATCCATTGTTGATATCGCGAGCTGTTTCAGCAGTTTTTCGGCCTAGCTTGAACTGAAATAAGAAAATTGTGCGAATTTGCTTTTTGTCCATGTTGCAAAAAGAAAAGAGTAACACGATTTGATAGAGCAAAAAACGGGCTTTAAAATGATATATAAAGTGAAAGTAATTTAACGAAAATTAATTTGAAAAAACATCATTTAAAACCAAAATTAAAAATTCCGCAAGAACTTTCCTGACAATCTAATATTTACTATTTACTATTTTTGTTTTATATTTAAGAAGCAAAAGTTGTGAAAGAGAAAAAAATTTAGAGTGTGATTTTACTTGCAATTTTGGAAGCTGAACAGTGACACTGAAAAGTGCATAATTCCATAAGAGGGTTAGGTACGAAAATAGGTAACAAAAATACTCACCAACTATCATACACAACTACCGTTCAACAGTCTATATCTAAATTTGACTGCTGCAAAAAGCAGCTAAATTTCTCTGAAATCGCATTCCACCATTATTCTACTTATCCCACTCACTATAGTTTGCTGGATTGTAAACATAGTGTTTGGTGATTTCTTCATGTAAAATATCTGCTGTCCGCCGACCAGGAGGTATCTACCCTTCTCCAACGAACAAAACCTGAAAAATATTCAAGCATTACATGGAGCTATACCTTGTGGTATCTACTCTTGATATCTGTTGTAGTCGACTATTAATTTATCTCTTCCAAATGTCGGTCAGTCAAGCACACAGTTGCGGAAGGCGATACTTTGTTCAACATTCCGATTTCTTACTGATTAAACAATGTTTCTCAGCCAAAACGGGGAGAGTTCTTCAACAAATATATGGTATATAAAACAGGGTAGCTCATGAATTAATTAACAAAGCGTATAAATTAATTGATTCTCTCTGTGGAGTTATATTTACCAAACTGATTTAGAGCAAATATTGCAAGAAATAATTTCATACAATGAAAATGTAATTAATTAGCATGAGTGTAGGGTGTTATATAATTATTCTCGAATTGTATTGAAAAATAGAAATCACGAGGAAATTTTCAGCGTCTGATATACAAATCCTCTGATGCTGAATAACACATACATTGTTCGAAACTAAGTAAGTTGATGCAACGCTAATTGGTCGAAATCAGGATACAAACGTTGCGATTCCGCAAAGTAGGATAAAAGTCAAATATTATTTTGAGCAATATGAAAAACAAATTTCACAGAGCCGTCACTCGCTAGTAAACACAATACATGTTATTGTTAACATTTAATATAGTCAATGAACAAAGAACTAGTGAGAAATAATTAACAAAATATTAATGTTAGTAAATGAATATTTAAAACATGGCCTAAACTATTTTCAGTACTTATCTGTGTAATTAAAATATACTAAGTTAGCTGACATTTGTGGAAACAAGTTAATCAACAAGAATAAAGTCCATTTACAAATATTGTTCTTTTTCTAAGCGTTTAATTATTTTAAATTAGCTTATAAATACGGCCTGAATTATGCGGATACAGACGTTAAATACAGAAATACATACTTCAAGAAAAATAATAATATACGTACACACACATGGACACGCGCATACATACATGCGGGCACACAGTCACGCATACACACGCGCGCACGTTCACACACGCGGGCGCGCGCGTTCACACACACACACACATAAACATATATACACCTGTTTGTGTACGCGTACTATACATACATACATATATAATATATTTTGATTTCATACAGGTTTTGGGGGATAAGTACTGTTATGTGAATGATAACTAGATGTGATGTATGTAGAATAGGCAAATAGCTATGTAGGAAGGAGGAGGTAGGCGAGGAGAGGAGGAAAATTTGTTTTTGGAGGATGTGGGTTGACAGAAAGTTATGATGAAGAGATTTTATTTTGGTTTGATGTGGCGCTTTTGTTATTGTTAAAGATTAGGCCAGCCATGATAGCAATGTAAATTCAAATTACGACATTCTTTGCATAAGGTGTTGCTTCTTTTGTTCTGTTTTAGGGCTCGCGAGAGATATGTATACCTAAAAGTACCACAAAAATGTATTTTCAAATGTACATACATGTGTACTCACATACATAGACATATGTACTTATATGCACTCATCAGAATATATATAAACATGCGCGCGCGTGTGTGTGTGTGTGCATATGTATGTGTGCCTGAGTGTTTATGCACTTGAAAATACGATTTGATGTGCAGATGCATGGGTCTCGATGCGATTACATACTTATATATAGTTGTGTATATACATGCATTCTTGCATGCATATTCTTACTGGTGTATATAAGTGTATATGTCTATGAATGTGAGTACACACGTATGTATATATACAAATACATATGTACAGCTATGCGTGGATCTGCATTTACATTACTACATTTCTCTATTGATTATACCTATGTATATATATATATATATATATATATATATATATATATATCCTCATAGATCGAATTCCATACAGAAACACGTATCATCCTTATGCATTCATATGGATGTATATATTATGTCATGCAATTACACATGTTCATTGATCTAAATTTATATAAACACATATAGCCACTCCAGAAAAAGATTCGGAAATCCTACCAAATATTTATATCAACACAGTCTAATATCGGTTTCAACCTTTTCCTTGTAAAAGACGTGGGTGTGCGGCAAGAAGCTTGCTTCCCAACCACACGGTTCGGGGCTCAGTCCCACTGCGTGGCATCTTGGGCAAGTGTTTTCTACTATAGCCTCGAGTCGACCAAAGCCTTGTAAATGGATTCGGTAGGCCGGAACTGAAAGAAGCCCGTCGTATATATATATATATATATATATATATATATAATTAAAAAGGAATGTCATAATACATTACAAAGGATATATCATAAACAATTGATAATTGTTTATAAATATATCATATATTACATAAAAGAAGAGTGTTTATAATAATTATGAATAAATCACAATTATAACGGAGAGGGTCGCAAAACCTTCAAATGTTTAAAAATATCAGTCAAAAACCATTATAAAGCCACTATTATCACTCATATTATATTTCCTCACAATAAAGCTATCTGCGAGCGACATGACATATAAGATCCACAATTTTTAAAATAAAATTTTAATTCTCTATTGCAGTTTCGATGTTATCATATACCATATCGTAAAATAACGGATATAAAACAGCAATATAACAGCCCCACTCCTCTGATCAGGAGAATATTCCTATAGATACAACTTGATACAAAATCTCACCTTGGTTCTTACATGTATTCCGACTGGCAAGAAAAATGTCAACTTCTGTCTACACATTCAAATTCTGAATTCCAACGTAATACACAGCGTTTACGAGAAAAGACTCGTAAATGGAGCCAGAGTAAATCAGCGGATATCAGTGAGGAAACGGAACAATTAAAAACGAATGTAATAATACATTACAAATGATATATCATAAACAATTAATAATTATGTATGAATATATCAATCACCAAACATGTCATCATAAATTACATAAAAGAAGAGTATTTATAATTATGAATAAATCACAATTATAATGGAGAGGGTTGCAAAAACCCTTACATGTTTAGAAATAGCAGTCAAAACCACTAGTTCTAAAGTTGTAAGGGATTTTGCAACCCTCCTCGTAATAATTGTGATTTATTCATAATCATAAACACTCTTATATACTTACGTACGAACGTACATACATACGTATATATATATATATATATATATATATATATATATATATATATATATATATATATATATATATATATATATATACATACACGTGTGTGTGTGTGTATGTGTGTGTTTGTGTGTGTATATATATATATATATATATATATATATATATATATATATATATATATATATATATATATATATATATATATATGTATATATATATGTATATATATATATATATATATATATATATATATATATATATATATATATATATATATATATATATATATATATATATATATATATATATATATATATATATGTATATATATTTATTTACAGGGTGCGTGAATAAATTGTCTTCTACATTGCAGAAAGATAAAAATGAATCTTAAATCTCATTTTAACATATAT
>NC_142930.1:24162784-24230284 GCF_046866305.1 Octopus bimaculoides | reverse complement strand
GTGGAATCTAAAAACAGAAACAATTCCTACCATAGTAGGTGCCTTAGGTATAATAAAAAAAATATTCAGACAAATACATAACAAAAACACCAGGACTTACAAATATATATAACATACAGAAAATTGCACTACTGGGCAATGCACACATCCTACGCAAAACACTTTCAATACAGTAACCATAAGAGCATCACAGCAAACCACAGCACATACCCAAGGCACACAGAGCTGCGCTTGGTAGTGAAGTGAAAGCACGTTATAAAAATAAAACTACTGAACAATAATAATAATGATAATAATAATAATAATAATAATAATAATAATAATAATAATAATAATAATAATAATAATCCTTTCTACTAAAGGTAGAAGGCCTGAAATTTTGGGGGAGGAGTTAAATCGAATTCAAAGACCCCAGTGTTTCACTGGTACTTAATTTATCGACCCCAAAAGGATGAAAGGCAAAGTCAACCTCGGCGGAATTTGAATTCAGAACATGAAGACGGACGAAATGTTACTAAGCATTTTGCCCGGCGTGCTAACGATTCTGTCACCTCGTGGTTTCAAATTTTGGCAAAAGGCCAGCAATTTCGGGGAGGGATAAGTCGATTGCATGGGTGCCAGTACTCAGCCGATACCTAATTTATCGATCCCGAAAGGATGAAAGGCAAAATCCACCTCGGCGGTATTTGAACTCAGAGCGTAGCGACAGGTGAAATACCACTAAGCATTTCGTCCAGGGTGTTAACGATTCTGCTTGCTCACCGCCTTTAATAATAATAATAATAATAATAATAATAATAGTAATAATAATAATAATAATAATGATAATAATAATAACAATAGAAAAAAGAACAGAAATTTTCTAACAAGTAGTGAGACATGGTTATGGTTGGGGAAAGGAAAGCTGAAGATGGAAACAGAAAGTTTGTTGGTAGATCAAGCATTAAGGACTAATTGGATACCAACCAAGTTAGACAAAAACTTAGTAGATTCCCAATGTAGATTATGCAAATCAAAAGAGGCAAGCGTTACTTATATAGTAAGTGAATGTAGCATGCTGGCACAGAATGAATACAAGAAAAGACAATCTAGAAAGAGCAATCCACTGAGAACTATGTTGAAAGCTAGGATTTGAATATGCTGATAAATGGTATGAACATGAATCTTAATAAAGTACTAGAAAGTAAGAAATACAAGATGTTGTGGGACTTAAACACCAGGACTTACAATATATAAAACATACAGAAAATTGCACTACTGGGCACTGCACACATCCTACGCAAAACACTATCAACACAGTAACCATAAGAGCATCACAGCAAACCACAGCACATACCCAAAGCACACAGAGCTGCGCTCGGTAGTGAAGTGAAAGCACGTTATAAAAATAAAACTACTGAATAATAATAATAATAATAATAATAATAATAATAATAATAATAATAATAATAATAATAATAATAATAATAATAACTTCTTTGTAGGGACATGGTTTTAAATTTGACAGAATGGAATATAAACAAGACGAAAAAATATGTATTTTCAAGTAAACAACGAATGCAGATGAAATGATGAAGTGTCAAAAATCTGAAATGAGAAAGAAAAACAAGACAAATTATAAGAGATCTAACATGCTAGATTAAAAACGGTACTTCAAAATGCTATGCTAAAATAATGGTAAAAAAAAATCCCTACACGATCATTAACTGAAAACTGAATAAGGTGGAATAGGCAAATGAAATGCGCAATGCTGACTGAGAAGCCTGGATTCTGAACTATAGTGACTGAAATATTCTTCTTTATGGCACCAGAAATCCCTGAAAGCATTCAATGAGGTAGAATATGCTAAAGAAATAATTAATTACATTGTCTCGCGCTATTTAATGTATGCCAAGAAAGAATATGCCTACAAGCATGACAGAGTTGAGAGTTTAATACAGTAGAAACTATGCAACTATTATGATATTCCAACTCAAAATAGATGTCATAAACATGAACCAGAAATGGTCTCAAAAGTAATAAAGCTACCATATTCTAGGACATGCCAAACTACGCAAATAGGGAAAACAAAGATAATCTTCCGGATATTGGTAAAGAAAGGAAGAGCTTGTAAAAAAGGATCAGCCCTAAGAGATGATTAAGAATTTTTGAAAAAAAAAATAAATAATAATCTCTAACTTCTGAACATGGAGACAACGAAACACTGGGGACAGACAGCAGGAACAATTCCGACAATTACAAGGACTTTGAAAATGCACCGGTTATTGTTAGAGACAGAAAAAGTATCCTATGCAAGTCTATAACCAATTTCACAGGATTAACAAATACTCACATTTTACTGAAGATAAACACTGCTGAGTACAGTACTAATTACATAGAGTATTCTCGATGCAATAGAAAAGAAAAATCAATACAAAACACATCTAGTTTGCAGAGAGTTGCACTTAGTAGTGCATTCAAAACACGCATTATCAATCTAGCTGGATAATAACGTAAGCACAACACAGATTTCTAACGGAGTTACAAGTACTCTGCTGGTATTCATTTTCTCAACGTAAATCGATATCGGAAGGATTTGTTGGTAACTAAGTAAGAAAATGGATTTAGCCCAGACATTCTAGGAATGGTACCGTGCTACCATTAAGCATTTGCCAACTCTGGCTCCATTATTTCATTTCTGTGTAATTAGATCAAATAAATGATCATGTTATTTAGTATCATATCAAAGACATAGACGTCGTCTTTAAGACACTTGCATCACAGTCTTGGTAATAATTCCCTGCTGGTTAATTAATTATCCTATCTTACATTTTCCTTTCATTCTAAGTTGACATCGTACAAGAGTTATTTCGTAAATACTAGCATCTGAGATGTAATTTGTCACAACCAGTCACCGCCAAACAATAACAGAAACAAAATTAAGGCGCGCGCGCGCAAACACACACACTTGCGTTGCGTACACATAAATACGTTTGTGCACATATGCACACATTCTTGCACAGAAACAGAAAAATGCAATTTGAGACACACGCACGAACTGGATATTATCGTAATAGATCAGTTAAGGGGAAAAAACCGCTTTCAAATCGGTCTCCAATGTATCTGAGTCCTTTCACCAAACGACTTTGTGAAAATCTTTCTAACACTACAGTATCGCGAACAGTGTAGATTAAAAACAGCATCATTATTAGCAAGTCCCAAGGCGGCGAGCTGACAGAATCGTTACCACGCCGGGCGAAATGCTTAGCAGTATTTCGTCTGCCACTACGTTCTGAGTTCAGTTCTGCCGAGATCGACTTTGCCTTCCATCCTTTCGCAGTCAGTAAATTAAGTACCAGTGAAATACTGGGGTCGATGTAATCGACTAGTCCCCTTCCCCAAAATTTCAAGGTCTTGTGTCATCAGTAGAAAGGATTATTAGCAAGTTCCGAATCTATAAAACGTTTGTAGAACGCAAAACATAACAAAACAATGCAACTAAAACAAAACAAAATTATACCCGAGAAGGTTATACGCAAATGTATTGGTTTCTAACGTGTTCTTACATTAAAAAAAAACACGTTTTGGAAACAAAGTGTGGTATTTATTTGACTTACCTGAGGAGGGTAAAAGACAACGTAGAAATATGCAAGAATTAAACTCAAACGTACAGAGATGCATCTAAATATAGGAAGTCCTTCTATTGTTTCTGTTAGTCGACGGCCTTACATGACTGTAATTATATTAAAGTATTTTTCAGTTATAAACTCAGAAAAAGAGGTAGGAGAAAGCGATTTGGTTGAGTATCTCTGACTTGATGTTGCAGAACAAACGAGAAAATTGCAGAGAGGGGCATTCGAGGAAGATTGGGTAGAAGTCGGAACGAACAGTAACGGTAATGAATGAAACAGAAGTGAAATTATTTGATATCTTCGGGCGATGCTGCTTTGTAGTTTACGAGCCCAGAGAAGCAGAAGTTCTATTTGACGTTCGCGAAACAAGACGAGGACATGATTAAGTTCTGCTCACTAAAATATTTGACATATTTATCATGTCAGCAAAAATTGTTTTCAGTGTGTGTGTGTGTGTGTGTGTGTGTGTGTGTGTGTGTGTGTGTGTGCGTGTGTGCAAATATAATAGAAGTACAATCACGTGGGTGTCGCTTCAGCATCGTAGTGAAGACGTATAACGAGAGAAAGCGTCGACTGAGTGCATTAAAAGTTATAGTTTCAATATAAACAGATCATCTTACAAGACAAAACTTTCGTGGTTGATAAATATCAGCTACATGTTTACATAGCTTTTATTTATTGAATTGCTACCTAACAAATATTAGTCAACTTACTACGTCAAAATTTAATATTTAAACAAAAGAAGCGAGAAAAAATGGTGGGTGACTGGAGTGAATGACGATTACTTTTACCTAGTCTTCGACTTCAAATAATGTTAATAATAACTATATTTTCATCGATTTGAGGGTCCATAAAATAAGTGTCAGATATCTAACTACAGAGTTTATTCAACCATAGAGTAATACGTTGCTAATGTTAAAAATATCATATAACAAAAACATACTTTAACTAACCTAAAGTTTGTTTATTCGTCTATTCGTAATCACTGCTTGGCTCTGATGCTACTATTTCTACCTAGACCAGGCGGTCGACTAGCGCATCTCATTCAGTAATGTTGATTTTTTTTGTTTTTTTTTGTTAGTTAAAGCTACTGCTTTGAATCTGTCCGGGTTTATCTCTCTTCGGTATTTCCCATTGAGGAAAGCTGAAGAAGCAGAAACGAGCGTCTGGGAATCCTCTAGAGGTAACCACTGGGCAGATATGGTGCTTTTGGCTCCTTTTACCAAAAAACAATGATGTAATTATACATATTAAATGTTTTCCAACAAATTTGAACATGAATATGCTAATGACTGTTGTAATTTATCTACGAAGGACAACTTAGTTTTATTTGCATGACTCCTCTCGTAAATACGCCCTCTCATCCCTTGCTCTGTCTCTATCCTTACTCACTGTTCGTTTACTAATTGCCTAACCCCAAACATTTGTGCACTCATTCTGCACCTCTTATGGTTTACTTACTGAGTGTCTCTCGTCAATTCTTTCTTTCCCTCTCTTAATAAGATTTAAAAAAGTTCAACAGGAGGAACCAAACAACCGACCAACCAGCCAACCAACCAATCGACTAACCGACCGACCAACCAACCAACCAACCAACCAACTTTTATATTGGCTTTTATTCTCTCTTTCTCTCGGTGTATATAGACACACATAAAGATGAAGGTATGACAATGTGATTAAGAGATCCGCTTTGCAACCACATGTTTTGGGTGTCCTAGGGTGTGGGATCTTGGGTATGTACTCCCTCTTATGTTATCGGGCCGAACAATGCTTTATGAGGGAAATTTGGTAGATGGAATTTGTGTAAGCCCATCGTATACACAAATACACCCCCCCACACACACACACATTGTATTTGTACATGTGAGCGTGTCTTCCTGTTTGTACTCTCTACAGCTTGAACACTAACTCGTAACTTAGTATTCTTCATTTATTGCAGCCTGTTTCTCAAGGAGAGACGATGCGAAACGCTTCTGTCTTTCTTTGCTTTTTTCCCCGTCAATTTCACACCGAAGGTCTTCAAATGTTCGATAGTCCACGTCACATGGCATTTTCAGTTTCGCTTTTTCCAAATGATACAGGTCTTTCCGATGCAGACCAAGAACAGAAACCAAGAGTTCACTTCTATGTATGTATGTATGTATGTATGTATGTATGTATGTATGTATGTATGTATGTATGTATGTATGTATTTATGTATGTATTTATGTACGTATGTATGTATGTATTATGAATGCACGTATGTATGTGTCTGAGTATGTATGTATGCATGTGTGTGTGTCTGTGTGTGAGTGTATATATTATGTATGTATGCATGTATGTGTGTCTGTGTGTGAGTGTGAGTGTATATATTATGTATGTATGTGTGTGTGAGTGTGTGCGTATGTATGCATGTATGTGTGTCTGTGTGTGAGTGTGTGAGTATGTATTATGTATGTGTCGATGTATGTATGCTTACATGCATGTATATATATTTGTGTGTATGCATGCATGTATATATGTACGTATGCATATATGTGTGTGTATATATGTATATATTAATGTATATATGTCTGTGTATATAGATGCATACATACATACACATATGTATATAGATATATGAAGTTATGAATATTATACATATATATTAATACCTATATATCTATAAATATAGGCATATGTATGTAAATACTCTATAGATATGCGCATATATTAATGTGAATGTGTATGTGTGCATATTGTCAATAGTGTTGCAATTATTCTGTTTTAGATATGGTTATTTATTTCTGTCAGTACAGACACGATTGTGAATTGTATGAGGTTTAAAGGTCGAATTTTAAAAGATTTAAAGCAGGGTTTCTTTGTTTTTAATATTTTTTCCAAATGAAAAATCTATCCGAGTTATTTTTAAGAATAAAAAGAATATATCATACGTCAAATTATTAAATAGACTGATGGCATATAGATTTTAAAACAGCCATCTCTGTCTGTCTGTCTGTCTGTCTGTCTGTCTGTCTGTCTGTCTGTCTGTCTGTCTGTCTGTCTCTCTCTCTCTCTCTCTCTCTCTCTCTCTCTCTGTCTCTCTCTCTCTCTGTACGTATCACGAAAAGATATTGCATACCTAGACGATAATAACTCTAAAGTTATTGATGATTGATCATATTGTAAAAAAAAAAACAGACTAAAAGATCGATATCTATTGAAAAAAAAAAATAACAAGACATAAAAAGACGATGTATCAAAGAAAGATGGGAAAATATAGAAGGGGTTGAAAAGTGAGACTTACTTTGATATCGCGCCATAAATTGAATAGTACTGCATATTCGATTAAATACAAAATTACAATAATACAAAAATACTTTCTGCTTCTAACGGTCTATAAGCTTAGTCGTTACTATGCTTAGAAGAATAATAATGCGAGTGGTCATCTCACTGCATTCATTCTACATACATACACACATGCACACATACATACATGCATACATACATACACACATACTTACATACATACATACATACATACATACATACATACACATGGTGTGTCAGTTTTTTAAGGACACCTTTTTTTAAGATCTCTAACTTTATTCTAACTTATTTTTGTTTTGCCTTACTTTTCAGATAAATAACGCTAGATGTCAGGTTGACTCGATAAATGAAAACGCACGCAGTGATAATTGCCATAAAAGCTCTTCCTGAAAGTTGCCCGATCCTTCGTTGTCAAAGTTAGAAAGGAGTTAAAAGCAGCTGGTGGGATCCAACATTAGCATCTAAACGCGAAACGCATGCTCAGTCATAATATCATCATAACACGTAGCTCTATACAAAAGGTCAAAGTAATAATAGATAAAAAAACCTGGAAACTCAGAGCCATTGCAAAGGACCACTTTATTTTAGAATGCCCCATCAGAAAAGTTGTGTATGAGGACGTTCAGTACAAGTCTTATGCTATGCTAGCAGTAGATTCATTGAATAGGTGTGATAAAAGGATTCTCAAGATTATTTTAACAAATTTCATGTGGAAAATAACTTTTCTTCTAAATCCATACTAATGAATTCATCCTGTATATATGTATACACGCGCACGCGCACACACACACAAACACACACACATGCACACACATGCACACACAACCCCTCACATATATGTAATGTCCGGATATATATGTGTATATCCACTGCGTGGCACCTTGGGCAAGTGTCTTTTACTATAGCCTCGGGCCGACCAAAGCCTTGTGAGTGGATTTGGTAGACGGAAACTGAAAGAAGCCCGTCGTATATATGTATATATATATATATGTATATGTGTGTGTGTTTGTGTGTGTGTGTTTGTCCCCCTAGCATTGCTTGACAACCGATGCTGGTGTGTTTATGTCTCCGTCACCTAGCGGTTCGGCAAAAATGACCGATAGAATAAGTACTAGGCTTACAAAGAATAAGTCCCGGGGTCGATTTGCTCGACCAAAGGCGGTGCTCCAGCATGGCCGCAGTCAAATGACTGAAACAAATAAAAGAGTAAAAGAGTATATATATATATATATATATGTGTGTGTGTGTGTGTGTGTGTGTACGTGTGTGTGTGTGCGTGTGTGTGTGTGTGTGTCTAGTTGTGGCTGTTTATGTATGTGTGTGGTTCGACATAGTATCGTTTAAGGTCATAGGAAGAATTTATAGTAAGAATTTTGTTAGGAGTGGCTGCCTGTTGTGTATCTACCTACACATGTGCGTTGGAGAATGGTCAGTAGAAAGGTACTGGTAGTTTGAAGTATGTGTGTGTGCGTATATGTATATGTAGTGTGTGTGTGTTTTGTTTCCAGTGTGCGTATGTGTATGTATATACACGGATATGCATCTATATATACATATAGATGTAGGTATGTACATATATGTATGTATACATGCATATGCTTATATATCATTTGTATTATTATTATTATTATTGTTCAGTAGTTTTATTTTTATAACGTGCTTTCACTTCACTACCGAGCGCAGCTCTGTGCGCCTTGGGTATGTGCTGTGGTTTGCTGTGGTGCTCTTATGTTTACTGTATTGAAAGTGTTTTGCGTAGAATGTGTGCAGTACCCAGTAGTGCAATTTTCTGTATGTTATATATATTTGTAAGTCCTGGTGTTTTTGTTATGTATTTGTCTGAGTATTTTTTTATTATACCTAAGGCACCTACTATGATAGGAATTGTTTCTGTTTTTAGATTCCACATTCGAGTCATCTCTATTTCCAGGTCTTTGTATTTTGAAAGTTTTTCCATTTCTTTTAGAGAAACGTTGTCATCTGCTGGTATTGATACATCAATTAGAAAGCATTTTTTTTCTTCATGATCTTTAACAACCATATCTGGTCTATCTGTGTGTATTGGCATATCCCAGAGTATGGTTGCTTTCTCGTTTTCTGTGACCGTTTCTGGCGTGTGTTTATACCATCTGGCGTGTGTTTATACCATCTGGCGTGTTTATTATTATTATTATTACTATTATTATTATTATTATTATTATTATTATTATTATTATTATTCAGTAGTTTTATTTTTATAACGTGCTTTCACTTCACTACCGAGCGCAGCTCTGTGCGCCTTGGGTATGTGCTGTGGTTTGCTGTGGTGCTCTTATGTTTACTGTATTGAAAGTGTTTTGCGTAGAATGTGTGCAGTGCCCAGTAGTGCAATTTTCTGTATGTTATATATATTTGTAAGTCCTGGTGTTTTTGTTATGTATTTGTCTGAATAATTTTTTATTATACCTAAGGCACCTACTATGATAGGAATTGTTTCTGTTTTTAGATTCCACATTCGAGTTATCTCTATTTCCAGGTCTTTGTATTTTGAAAGTTTTTCCATTTCTTTTAGAGAAACGTTGTCATCTGCTGGTATTGAAACATCAATTAGAAGGCATTTTTTTCCTTCATGATCTTTGACAACTATATCTGGTCTATTTGCCTTAATTTCTCTATCTGTGTGTATTGGCATATCCCAGAGTATGGTTGCTTTCTCGTTTTCTGTGACCTTTTCTGGCGTGTGTTTATACCATCTTTTTTCTGTTGCTATTCCATAATGTTGGCATAGCTTCCAGTGTATATAGGTCCCAGCTCTGTCGTGTCTGTGAATATATTCCTTCTTAGCCAGGACTGGGCAGCCAGAGATAATATGATTTATTGTTTCTTGTCGATCTCCACATATTCTACAGTTACTTGTTATATTTCTTTTCATTATGTGTTTTTGGTAATTTCTGGTGGGGAGGCTTTGGTCTTGTGCAGCAATTAAAAATCCTTCAGTCTCTGCTTTGAGTCCTGAGCTTCTCAGCCATTGCTGGGATTTTTCTCTGTCTATTTCTTTCGCATTTAGTTTAGCCCAGTATTTACCATGTAGGGGCTTTTCTTGCCATCGTTTTATCATGGTCCGTTGCTGTTCTAGTTTTAGTTTGGATTTCATTTGTTTTATAGCTTTTGTTGTTTCTTCTTCTTCTTCTTCGTATTTGTTAGGTAGATTGATTTCTTGTTTGTATTTGTCAGCTTCCTTAAATACTGAAAACAGTTTTTTGTTTTGCTCGTGTTTTGTGGCTATTTGTATTAGTTTCCCTTGCTTCTGGAGTAGGTATTTTTGCAGTCCTATGGTGGTTATTTTATAATAGTTTTCTAGCTGTATAAGACCCCTTCCACCTTCTGTGCGTTGTATATATAGCCTTTCTATGTCAGATTTTGGGTGGTGCATCCTATATCCTGTCATTATTTTTCTTGTTTTCCTGTCTATTTTACATAGTTCGTTTAGTGTCCAGTTAAGGATGTTGTAGCTGTAGCTTATAACTGGGACAGCTAAAGTGTTGATACCCATTATCTTGTTTTTAGCATTGAGCTCTGTTTTTAGTATTGATCTAACTCGTCTGTAGTACTCTTTCTTTATTTTTTCTTTCATTTGTGTATGTTGTATCCTATCTAGTTCATTGACTCCTAAATACTTATATGGTTGGCTTTCGTCTAGTTCTCTTATTTCATTGGCTTTATCTAGTGTTATATTGCTACTTTTAACTAATTTTCCTCTTTTCAGGGTTGCTTTGGCACATTTTTCTAATCCGAATTTCATTTCTATTTCCTTGGTAAAGCCGTGTACTGTCTGTAGTAGTGTTTCTAGCTCTTTGTCGTTTTTTGCATATAATTTTAGGTCATCCAAATATAGAAGGTGGCTGACTGTTTTTCCATAGCATTTGTAACCGCATCCAGTTCTATTTAGCAATTCTGTTAAAGGTGTGAGTGCCAGGCAGAACAGGAGTGGAGAGAGCGTGTCTCCCTGGAATATTCCTCTTCTAATGGGGATGGCTTTCGTTTTCACAAGTCCCTCTTTTGTTTGGAGCTGTAGCACTGTCTGCCATTTGTTCATTGAGTGCTCTATGTATTTTATGATAATTGGTGCCACCTTGTTTATGGCTAGTGTTTCCAGAATCCACGTGTGGGGAACACTGTCGAAAGCCTTTTGGTAGTCCACCCAGGCCATACTGAGGCCTTTCTTCTTTCTGCGGCTGTCTTCAGTTATGGCTTTATTGATCAATAATTGATCTTTACAGCCGTATGAGCCCTTGCAGCATCCCTTCTGCTCTTCTGGAAACAGGTTGTTATTTTCCAGGTGTTTACTCACTCTCTGCGATATTATTGCAGTAAAGGCTTTGTAGATCGTAGGGAGACAGGTTATAGGTCTATAGTTTTGTGGTTTCTCCGTTTCCGTGGATTTGGGGATTAAGATGGTTTTCCCTTTTGTGAGCCATTCAGGCATTGTTTCTGGATCTGCTATTATGTTGTTAAAGTTTTCTGCCAGCTTTTTATGCATTGCTGGCAGGTGTTTTAACCAGAAATTGGGGATCTTGTCGTGTCCAGGTGCTTTCCAGTTGCTTAGTCTTTGCAGTGTCTGGGTGACCTCTTCAGTTGTTATAGGGGCCCAGAGTTGCTCAGGTGCTAAGTTCGTTGTTTTAATGGTCCTTTTTTGGGGTTGTTGCTTCACCGACCATATTTGTTTCCAGAATTTCTCTAGTTCTTCTGCTGTTGGTGCTGAAGTAATGTCTATTTTATTTTTACCCAGTTCTTGGTAGAGTTTTTTGGGGTTGGATTTGAACTGTTTGTTTTGTTCAAAGAAACGTTGGCGTTTCTCATACCGGCGGATCCTCTGTGCTTTGGCAAGGATGTCTTGCTTTAGTTTTTCTTTTGCCTCAGGTAAGTCTTTTTCTGTAATGCTGTATTTGTACAGTATTTTTGTTTTCTTCTTGTTACTTAGTAGTGTTGATTGTTTACTAATTTCGTTGAGAATCGATAAATCTTTTCTCTTTTTTTTAATTTTGTTCTGGATGTTATTTATCCACAAGGTCTGTTTGGGTGGTAGAACTCCTGTTCGGATGGGTTTGAGTGAGTATCCTGCTTCTTTTGTGGCTGCAGTGGCTGCCGCATATATCATGTCATTTAGCTCAGTGATATTGCCTGTTGTTTCTGTGGTTGTTAGTTCCGTGACGGCCAGGTTTATGCTATTTATTATTGATGTTGTTTTATTGTCTATTTTGATTTTTGGGAGATATAATCTGTGGTCCATTCTAAGATCTGTGGTTTTCAGTTCTTCGGTTATTTTCATTTTCATAGTATCGTAATTATTAGGTTTCCCTTCGTTATTTCCAGGCTTTATATTTGTTTTGCCTTCCTTTTCATTCATATGTTTGTCTGTGGTGTTCTGGATTGGTGCTTTTTGTACACTATTATACATCTCTACGGTCTGGGTTTGTTGTTTTTTGTTTACTTCGTTTTTGTCGGGCATGTTACGTTTGTCCTCGTGTTTTGCTATCTCAGTGTTTATATTATTATTTGGCATTGCTGTGTGACTACTATCTAGATTTTCCTGATGTATTTTTTCTTTCAATTGTTCTATTTCTATTTCTGATATTTTTTTTGCTTTTAGAATATATCTTCTTATGTTAGCTAGTTTGTTAGGGTTCATTGTTTTATCGAGGTCTATATTTACATTATTTTTCTTCCATGTTTTATATGTATGTATTGTTGCGTTTTCGTTTTTTGGGTAGAGTACTGCTGTGAAATAGGCGTGTAGGATCGAAATGTGTTCCTCACGTGTCCATTTATGCCGTTTTGGTTTTGTTTGCGGGACATGAGGAACAACGTCCGGCCCTTTATTTTGACGGTCGTCATTTTCGTAGGGTACCGGTTCGTTTATTTCTGTTGTCAGATTGTTTTGCACGTTCATACCTTCGTATTTTTTTCTTAACAAGCTTACAGTACGTACTTCTCGGTTGTTATTCTTGGGTGAAATAATACCGGTGTTATTTAATATGTTTGTAATTTTTTTGTACATGGTGTTTTGGGGTTCGAAGATGGTCTGATTTTGATGTAACACGTGTGTTTACGATCGCTGTGCGGGTAGTGGAGGTATCAAGTTAAAATACATCATTATATTTGTAAACATAGAGATAAATTTCAATGAGTATTACTTACTCGGATATAGTCCAACCCTTTGTCAGCTATTTTTTGTATATGGTGTTTGGGTTTGGGGATGGTCTGTATTTTGATGTAACACGTGTGTTTACGATCGCTGTTCGGGTAGTGGAGGTATCAAGTTAAAATACATCATTATATTTGGAAAAATAGGAATAAATTTCAATGAGTATTACTTACTCGGGTATAGTCCAACCCTTTGTCAGCTATATTTGGGCTCCATGCGATGTCTTTATTTCCGATGTTTTTGGATAAGTTTCGGAGCAGTGATTTATCGTACTCACATGTTAAACTTCCCCGGTGTTCTGTTCTGTCTTTATTTCCGATGTTTTTGGATAAGTTTCGGAGCAGTGATTTATCGTACTCACATGTTAAACTTCCCCGGTGTTCTGTATTATTATTATTATTATTATTATTATTATTATTATTATTATTATTATTATTATTATTATTATTATTATTATTATTATTGTTGTTATTATTATTATTATTATTATTATTATTATTATTATTATTATTATTATTATTATTATTATTATTATTGTTATTATATATTATTTAATATAATGACCTAAGTGCAATATATGAGTGGGCAGAGCAAAACAATATGCAGTTCAATGCGGAAAAATTTCAAGTACTGCGCTACAAGGCCACAAGTGCCTCCCAACTGGCATACACAGGACCTGGAAGTACTGCAATCCCAGAACCACAAGCCGGGAGAGACCTGGGCATCAACATGTGAAGTGATGCATCATTTCACATGCACATTGTCAAGTTGACAGCAAAGTGCAGACAGCTGGCGGGGTGGATACTGAGGACATTCCGTACAAGGGATCAAAAAGTCATGTTGACTCTATGGAAGACATTTGTCCTGAGCCGCCTAGACTATTGCTCTCAGTTGTGGTCACCACACAGTGTCAAACGGACAGCAGAACTCGAGGCAATTCAGAGGCACTATACAAAAAAGATCGCCACAGTCCAGCAGATGAACTACAGGGAGCGACTGCAGGCACTAGGTCTCTACTCCCTGGAACGCAGGCGGGAGAGATATGTAATAATATACATATAGAAAATACTGGAAGGACTGGTGCCGAACTTTGGCATCAAGTACTACAGGAATGCCCGCACGGGTCGCCACTGCATGGTGCCAAAGGTGCCGTCCACTGCATCTCAAATAAGAACAAGATACTGCAGCAGCCTCGGTTTCAGAGGACCTCAGCTCTTCAATGCCCTGCCAAAATATTTGAGAGACCTGCAAGTCACGCATGTGGAGGTCTTCAAGACAAAACTCGACGCTTTCCTCTCCACGATACCAGACGAACCAATGGCTCGAAATGAGACACAGTTTAGGGCAGCGATGTCAAATTCTCTTATACACCAGATGTGCCATCAAAACTCTTGATTGGACCATATTAGGTGGGGGAGAAGAGCCATGCAAGGAACGTGAAGAGAGCAAAGTATAAAGAGAGAAAATCACGGTGGTGCTCCAGCATGACCACAGCCACTTGACTGAAACCCATAAATAAATAAATAAATAAATAAATATATATATATATATATATATATATATATATATATACATATATATATATATATATATATATATATATATATATATATATATATATATATATGTATATATATATATATATATATATATATATATATATATATGTATATATATATATATACATATATATATATATATGAGTAAAAATAAATACAAAAAAAAGGGTTTTGTATGATCGTGTATAGAAGAATATATTATTTTATTTAAAAGAGTTCCAACTCTGTTTTTTATGTTTTTTATTTATATTCTTGTAAAATTTATGTGGGATATAGAATATGGAATATATAATATATAATATAAAAAAAGATGGATGGTACAATGAAATGAAGTATTGAATGTCTTATTGAATATATGGAATATGTCTTATTGAATATATGAAATATTGAGTGTTCAATATAAAGGATTAAATATATAAATATATAAAGGCGAATACGTATTTTCTATACGTTGTGGTATTTCATCATGGCCGGTATGACAGACTGTAACAGACTGTAATAGACTGGCTGGTTTTCTGTCTTTTATACCTATTCCTTTGGACAGCAGCAGCATGTGTTGGCTATTTTTAGAGTTGATGCCAAGTTTATTTTTAGAAATGATGACATTTGAGAGATTTTTTGTGTTTTAGTTATAGGGATAAGATTTTTAAACCCCAAGTAGGATAAATTTAATCATTGTTTGTTAAGAGTAGGTTTGAATTTCTTAATAAAGTCCTTTTCTTTGCATTTTCTCTCAATTTCATTCCGGTTGTAAAGTTTATGGAATGGAAATATAATAAAAGTTTGATGACCACATGTTGCCAGATGGTTACTCAGTGGTATGTGGCGGACTTCTGGGTTTTTAATCTGTTGTCGATGCACCCGTGAGCGTTCCGATAGTGCATTACCTGTCTGGCCAACGTACAGTTCTTCACAATTAGGGCATTTGATGCAGTAGTTTAGATTTCTGCTTTTGCAGTTCATGTTCGCATTGGTGAATATTTTCCCTATATATATATATATATATATATATATATATATATATATATCGGTCCGTCTAGGTACGTATGTATGCACACTGACAAGTTTGAGTCTGTTGCTGTCTTCAATTTCTTGTCGCTTAGCAACATTACTAACAATTGAATAACTTCTACCTCTCCATAACTATACTAATATACATGTATGCAGCTTCTCAGACGTTTACACAAAATAAACACCACAAAACACATTGAGATAGAGGAAAACACACTGAGACATAATTACACATGTACCTGTGCGTGTGTCAGGTTTTGATATTTCTCTATATTTAACAATGTGTTAGCGAATGACTTTTTCTATGGTTTTGTACATCTCTTATATTTTATAGAATTATTGACCTAATGATGGGCTTGGCGTATCATCAACAAGTTAAGAACTAATACCATTGACATGTTTGAATGGAAATATAAGAGCAAATAAAATCACTACATAAAAACTAACTAGCATTTTTATTAGACACTATCAACATATCCCTTTCTAATAATAAATACTTGTCTGTGTATGCGAACACATACATGTGTATATATATATGCTTCTATACTGTATTGTATATATATGCTTCTGTACTGTATTGTATACAGAGTATATAATTTCTACGAAGCAAAGGTATGTTGAAGCAGCCGAATAATTATTTTAACTTTCGGGAATTGATCTCTAGAAAAAAAGAGTAAATTGCAGAATTTTTCACATGAAAATGAAATAAAAATAAATTATAATTGAACCTAGGGATTTAACTAATGTAGCCCAATGGTAAGAACATAACTTACACAAGTAGGTGTTTTGTAGAAATCATAAAAATCATTAATTGAAGATAGTGTCAGAGAGCAAGCAAACGATAACGGAAAAGCCCCGGGCCTATGGTTAGTGCATCTTAAATGGGGAATATTTTTAAGGAACCAGAGATAAATTTTACAGATAATTAATTTGAAACTTAAGCAAGTGGAAATAGATTTATTTTCACAGCAATAACGTAGTTATCTCATACATACATAATACATACATACATACATACATACATACATGCATACATACATGCATACATACATGCATGCATACATGCCTGCATACATACATACATGCATACACACATACATATATGCATACATACATACGTACATGCATACATACATATATGCATACATACATACATGCATGCATGCATACGTACAGACATACATAGATACGTACATGCATGCATACATACATACTGACATATATGCATACATACATAGCTACAAGCATACAGACACACATATATATATATGTATATATATATGTGTGTGTTTGTATATATATATATATATATATATATATATATACACACATCGTCTAGATAGAATAGAGACAGCTGATGAAGGGATATTCCAAGTGGCTTTCCGTTTTCCTATGTGTTCGTTCCGTTGTCTGTAGTTTATTGTTCTAACGTCCTGTACCCTGATATGCATGTATATACACATGATGTAGATGTAAGTATGTACATATATGTGTGTATACATGTATATATATTCTTTGTATTATTCTATATATATATATATATATATATATATATATATACATACATATACGTGCACACACGCGCACACACACACTCACTCACTCACACACACACACACACACACACACACACACACACACACACACACACACACACGCATATACAGTATGGGGGTAATTAAGATATATTAGAAAACAATAGAGAAAATTACAGAGAGACAATGTTTCTGAATGCAAAAAAGTGTTCCCTTGACCACCCATTGCGGTTAGGCATCGAAATCTAGCTGGAACACCAAATGCTGAGTTCCAGATAATTGAATTAGTGAAAGATGCGTATGAATTAATAATCTATACTTGTGTGTGTCATAATTTCCCCCTATATATGCAAGGAATATCTTAACTTATAACTTTATTAAGCAGTATACTATATTAACTACTGTGCTGGAATCTGACTAGATAATGATAGTTCACATAGAGCTCTAACTTATACAGTAGTAGTCATACGCGCATACAATATATATATATATATATATATATATGCATGTATGTAGGACCTTGGTGACTGCTATGAAGCAGGAATGTATACTAGCTCCTATATATATTTAATATTTAATACTCAATATTTCATATATTCAATAAGACATTCAATACTTCATTTCATTTTACTATTTATATTATACATTCCATATTCTATATCCCACATTAATTTTATAAGAATATAAATAAAATATAAAAACAAACAAAGTTGGAACTCTTTTAAATAATATATTCCTCTATACACTATCACACAAATTCCTTTCTTATTTTTTAATTTTTATTTATATATATATATATATATATATATATATATTTATATATATGCGTTTGTGAGTAATGCCATACATACATACATACATACATAGATACATGCATACATGCATGCATGCATACACACACACACACACGCACACACACACACACACACACACACACACACACACACACACACACACACACACACACACACACACACACAATAATAATTTCTTAAGTAACAAGATGATGGATCTGGTATTAATCTTCATTTTGTACAACAGTCGTTTCGATTCATCCTGCTACTGCCCCGTATGGGTGGGACTCCGTTTAACATGTTGTGTCGCTTCCATTTTGCAGTCAGGGTCTCGTCAGATTCGTCCATACATAAAGTTGTGTCACGCTGAAGATCCTGAGTTTAGGTTGACGTGTTGTTATATGACCGTCTGGCTAGGGAATGAAGCATTGCTACAATTTTCAATTACTGTCAATTTTTAATAATAAGGATCGCAAACATTTGTAAATATACATATATAACTGTTGATAATAAATAAACCAAATTAATAAAAAATTACATCATTTGACACCTTAGACTTAAATTTTCAGTTTTGGAAATGTATCATTCTCTTGCCCATGACTCGCCAAATGACGTTAGAGCAGCGCTGCAAAATTGCCGCCTGGCAAGAAGTTCTTCAGTCCCCTGCTGCAGTTCAGCGCGAGTTTAAGAAGGTTTATGACCGTCACACTGCTGCAACGCGTGGCACAATTTGTGCCATCCATAGCAAATTTCTCCGAAGAGGATCTGTTCTTGACAAACCACACAGTGGAAGGTTTACTACTACCACCATTAATGAAACTACCGAACTCCTGAAGCAGGCGTTCGCGAAAAGCCACAGGAAGTCCATCCGGAGGACAGCACTGGAACTTAGCATCAACAAAAGCTCGATTCGGTGGATGCTTCGGAGAGGGATAAAGCTCTACCCCTACCGACTTCAGGTTGTTCAAAGGCTTCAAGCGGAAGTTTATGAAGCTTGTGTGGAAATGTGTGAATCACTCCTCCACAATTACTAAAATGACTCTCAATTCCTGGAAAGCTTATGGTTCAGCGATGAGTCAATCTTTCATCTCTCTGGTCAGATAAACCGACACAGTTGTCGAATTTTGGGAAAAATGAAAATCAGCAGAGATTCCCGATTATGAACGAGACTCTCCGAAGCTGGTGGTATGGTGTGCCATATGCAAGGGAATGATACACTTACAAAAACTTAAGTGTCAAATGCTGATGGCCTCACGTCTCTCCCTCCCTCCCCCTCTATCTCTCTCTCTCTCTCTCTCTCTCTCTCTCTATATATATATATATATATATATATATATACATATATATATATATATATATATATATATATATATATATATATATATATATATATATGTATTTAATACATCCGCGTATATAAATGTGTGCGTATGTATATCTCCATAGACGCACCTACATATACACAGACACACAAATGCACACAAACTCATACACACAAGCAAACATATACACACACACACACTCTCACACGCACACATATATACATATTCACACACACACACACACACACACACACACACACACACACACACATATGAGTCCGTGTTTATTATTAATCCGAGATCGTAAACTAGCAGTGTATAAGGAAAATGTCCAAGTGGTAAATTCAGTTGTTCTTTAAAAAGTGAAAAATTGGGGGAAGATACACTGACAGAGTACATGCTTCTGTGTGTGTGTGTTGGAGGGGGGAGCGGGGAAGGGTGTGTGCGTGCGTGCTCCCATGTATGTTTGTATGTGTTTGGTCGATGTGCCTGTGTTCGCAAGTGTGCGTCGAAAATTTCTCTGGTAGCTTAAATTTACAGTTTTTAAGGTTAGAATGCTAAAGACGCCGGTGATTGTATATTTACTTCAGTTCTCAGACTAAACAGACAATAATAATCTCCATAAACATTTATGTGTAGCAGGATCGGTGATGTTTATTAACTCTAATAAAAGCTTTAAGCTCTTCAATAATACTGAGTGGCGCATGGTTGTATATGCGTAGATATGCATATGGGGGAATATGACTTCGCTTCAAGTGATATTCCAATGAGGTTGTATATGTGTTTTTATGAGTGTGTGTGTGTATTTGCGCGCACGCGCGCGGGTCATTATAGAATATTTGTTCGTGTTTTTTGCATATTTTAAATATATATTTTCATTTATGAACCTATACTTTTATTGGAAACTAATTTCAACGGTTTAAATTCGAAATGTTCATAAGTTATAACAGAAGATCATGCTAACAATGCACATTGCCAGACACACACAATGTTCGTCAATGATTTTGCATTTTTCTTCATTGTTCGATAGTCTTAATTTGGGTAGTTCTGTTTTCATTTGGTATAATGCAAATCTTACTCTCATTTCTCTCTGTCCACGGGGAAAACATCCAGCGTTCATAATTTTCTGCCTTGTTGTAATTTTTGAACATGTTCTAGAATGCGAATTTTCTGTTTCTAAGATTTGTGTTCCAGATGTTCTTGATTCTCCTTTTTGTTAGATTGACTTGTGTTTGTATGAATTCGTAGTGGGTTTCATTTACTCTGAATTATTCATTGTCTAGTTTGTTTGTGAAAATAGAGTTTAGTGTTGTGTATAAAAAAGTTTAAATCTTTACTAACCTGTTCTGAAGGGTGAATCGTTTCTACACACACACACACACACACACACACACACACACACACACACACACACACACCCACACACACACACACACACACACACGCACGCACACACACACACACGGCACTTCATGTTTGAGACTTTGATGAAGCTGTAAGATGTTACTCAAGCATTCAACCATGTGCCTACCGTATGTTATACCGGAAACATCTCTTTTTTATGTGTATTTGTATTTATCTTTCGGTTATTAATACTGCTTCTGTTGCTATGAATAATATATACTTATATGTATGTATGTATATATGCACGTACGTATTATGTATGTATGTATGTACGTATTATATAGGTATGTATGTATAATAAATTCCAATTGTGATCGGGTTCGGAAGAACCAAAGAAGATTAACTTTGTAAACTAAACTTCAATAATATATGAGCATAAATTTTCAGACAATTTCAGTTTTATTAACATCTGTATACTTCAAGAGCATACTCTGGTGTATAGCCCACTTTAGCTATCATTTTTCTCAGCTGCTTAGCATAATTATTAGCTGTCCCAGCACTGGAAACTTTGACAATTATTTCTACGTTGCAAATTTTATGTCTTAAAACTTTACAATCCAGTAATTACTAGACAGAAAAGGTTTTTCGTTTGAGGATTTACCATTTTTCTACTAATATACATACAAATTTTTGGCTTTTTGTTTATCTAAATACAAATATTGAACTTTTTGTTTTGATTCACCATTGTGCTCATTGACATATTATGTCGAGTCTAATCTTCGATCCATTCACTTCGGAACAATTTCATTTTACACATTTCATTAGTTCCATGAAAAATAAAGTCCGAACAGCTCCCAAGGTACCTGGTTTTAATTTCCTCTCTATTGTCAGGTGTCGTTCCTTATATAGATGTTGCAACCTTTAGTGTTTTCACAATGTGGCTGATTTATTTCTGCCGTTTCAGATTTTTGTCAGCTATTTTAAAACATCAGATTTTATATCTAGTGTAATCCTTTTAGGGTTCCTCTTGCACTATTACCCTCAGTTCTATTTGATTTTATTTCATCTGACATCTTGAATTAAAGTCCAACAGCGGTGGTATTTAACAATTATACTGAAAGAAGTGTAGTAAGAAAATAGTGTCAAGAAAGAACAATTTTGTGAGTACAAAATTTTTTGCGTTATTCCTGTAAGGATAGAAACCTTAAAATGAAGGGGCGAAGAAGTGAGGTGGAAGAAAGTACTGTATGATTACAACTCATTCAAGGATTATCCTTGCATTTCAACCTAAAGAAACAAAACAATGCGCAAACACACAGTGTTTTGTTGACATGCAACATACGTAGCTACAGACATTGCAATCATATTGATATTGATAATATTGTTATTGCTAGCTGGCTATTCATATGTTATGTTGGTGTATTGTTGTTAGCAGTGGTGGTGGTGGTGGTGATGCTGGTGGTGTTAGTTGTATCGGTTTTGTAGTTGGTGATAGCGGGGATATTTTTGGCTGTGGCAGTGGTCATATTGTTCTCGTTAATCATATTGCTGTTGCTGTTTTGTCTCAAATAAATCCTCATTGATCTAAGATCAAAAACACTTTACCCAGATTTTGAAATGCACAAGTGTACCATATTATCTCATGCCATTCTCTTCTATTATGTTAGATTGAGCAGCTCTTCTTGTTCATACTATTGTTGCGGCTGTTATTGGTTGTGATGATGTTGATGATAGAGTGATGGTCGTGAAGATTGACTCATACATACATACATACATACATGCATGCATACATACATGCATACATACATACACACACATTCATACATACATACATGCATGCATGCATACATATTTATATATACATACATATATACATACATACATATATATATATATATATATATATATATATATATATATATATATATATATATATATATGTATGTATATATGTATGTATATATAAATATGTATGCATGCATGCATATATATATATGTATGTATATATAAATATGTATGTATATATATATATATATATATATGTGTACGTATGTATGTAAATATCTATATCTATCTACCTGTGGGTGTATGTATGTATGTATGTATGTATGTATCTATCTATCTATCTATCTATCTATCTATCTATCTATCTATCTATTTATCTATCTATCTATATATATATGTATATATGTATATATATATATATACACATATACATATGCTGCCATATTTGCTTTTTTTCTATGGAAAATCATTAAACAACGGAAGAACCGCTAAATATCCTTATATGTGGAGATCATCGAAGAAGTAAGTAGTCAGAGGCGTACCTATGGTATTAGCTTGCTCTATGAAAATGGAGAGCTGATATATGATACCTTGTCGATAGCTATCAAATTATGGGTTTTGAAGAAAACATTATGTATTCGTTTTCTGGTGGTGTTCAATTTGTTTGCCTTGTATCTGACGGTGTAACATCATCTTTTCAGTGCATTTCATTTTAAAGTAAACAGACGTCATAAAATTTTCATATTACAAAATGTTGTATTGAATTTCAACAAAAATCACTAATTTTTTAAAGACAGTATATTTTCTCTGACTTTTTATTATTACATATCATTGTGTTTATATGTTTTAAAAGTTTCCATAAGAACAAATATAAAGAATGAAATAATTACCATATTTAATTTTTTTCTTCTATAGGCACAAGGCCTGAAATTGGTGGGGAAATTACACCGACCCCAGTGTTTGACTTGTATTTATTTTATTGACCTCGAAAGAATGAAAGACAAAGTCGTTTTTGACATGATTTGTATTCAGAACGTAAATAGTTAGATGAAATTCCATTAAACAATTTATCCTACGCACTATCGATTCTGGTAGCTCGCTAGCTTATTACTAGTTATATGACTGCTAAAAAAAAAAAGTTTAACCCCACTTGAAAGACCAAACCAAGCGATAAATATCTAGGAAGCATATTTGTTAAGATTTTTCTGATCAACTTTGCCTTATTATTTATAATGTCTACCACAACCAGCGACGAAATCACTCACACAATCCTTACTTGTTTTGTTTCTTCTTTATAAAACCTTTTATCTTTTAGTTGTTTCAGTAAAAGAGAAAGAAATGAAAGATTTTTCAAACAGCAGCCATGGTAGCCTTTTGCCGAACTGATAAGTTACGGGAACATAGACAAACCAACACTAATTGGAGCGAAAAACAATGATACTTGTGTCAGTTGTGATCGACAAATATAAAAGTAAGGAAAATATAATTTCCTTGCTTCGACTACAACCAGTTTCGAATGGAATGAAAGAAATAGACCATTACAAAGTGTATTCAGTATTGTGGTTGATTAGAATGATGTAAAGATATGTACCTGAATAGGATAACTCGAAGTGCTTTTAAATATTTCATCTATTGTAATCTAACTGCTACATTCTCAACGACAAGTTCCACATGTAAAATGTTAGTCTTGTTCAGTAAATAAACAATAATTAATATCTACATTACACTCCTGTTTATATAGCATCTTATTAAACCCGTAACTGTCAATAATATTCAAGAAACCTATACAGATGTCGACGGAAAATATTCTGATGCATTCTAAAAGAGACTATACAGAATATTACTGTGAAGAACAGAAAACTTTGGAAAACTTCGATAGCACGGCGTTTTTTTCTCTATAAGCGAAGTTATAGCACAAATTACAATCCTAAATTTCAATTTAAATCCCGCAAATGTTCAACCATCGATAAATTACTACAAACGCTTGAAGAATTGTTTCAATTAATTAAAATTTAAAATTCGGGAAAATTAACAATAGCATTCAGATGAAGTTAAAAACAGTCAATATGAAGAAAAACAACTCTAATGAAATTTGTAATCCCTTTTGGCAAGAGAATATGTCATATGAAATCGAACATAATAAATTCTACCGTCATATTTTCAATTCCATCATTACATCATGAAAGTGAAATTAACACAAAAGGACAGAAAGTTACAATTGGGTTGGCTAAAAAGTTCGTTCGTTTTTTCTTTTTATTTTTCGATACTAAAGTCAAAGAACCCTAATAAGTGGCTAACTTCAGCCTGTCCCTTGCGTATGCATACTCCTTAGATACTTGGTACATTAATGTAGATCGGCAAGCACTTGTGACGAGACAGGTTGTAGAAGATTATCAACAACTCATGCTTTTTTATTTTTCAAAAAGGTAAGAAAGCGGAAAAACTCTTCAGAAGGATACGCGTTCTGTATGGAGAGGATGGTGTTATGGAACGTATGTACAAAAAGTTATTTCCCAGATTTCGATAGGGAAGTTTTTCAGTTCGAGATGCATTTTGCTCTGTCCGGCCAACTAAAACATCGACACCAACCCGTGTCAATTAAAAATCTTGCTCTGGCCGACCAATTAAAAGTCGACGCCACTCCGTATATACAGATAAATCTACATATTGGTAGAAACATATCTTCCTAAAAAAAAACAAAAAAACTAGCAGTGTGACGGAAAGCCAATAATGCCACCAACGGGTGAGGAAAAAGTGCAGACAGGTAAGGATAAAGAAAAACTGACCTGTTTCCGTGTATAATCCACTTTGGAATTTACAGTACTCAGGTGGAAAAAACAATCACCATGTGGAGTGGACCAACGTAAAGAAAGATTGTAATATTTTTCACGATTACTTCAGTAATAAAATACTTAAATTATACTTTTTCTCCTTAATACCTCCGCCAAGGAAGGAGGTTATGTTTTCATTTAAATGGTATTCAGTGGTATAAGTTCAAGATCAAAAAGAAAATAACTGAGGGCTTTTGTCCTATTTCGCACTTTAACCCAGAGTATGCTCGAAAGGAGTTTTGTGTGAGTATGATCTATAGCTGTCTCTTTGACTTCTGATAGAAAGATTGTCTTTCGTTTAATAATATGTGAAGTTTGGACACTTGTTGATTCTTGGAATAATCTACCCTTCTCATTTATATTTGGTCCCAGTTCCCACGAAGCCATTATTCTATCAACTCTGGACGCTGAAATACTTTCAATAAATCAAGAAACTCTGGTTTAAAGTATTTAATGTAGGCCTGTTCGTCTTATTTGTTCAAATACATGTCATTGGCCACTCACATACACATACATAAAACGTATGTATGTGTGTTTGTAGGTGTGTGCTAAATTTATGCTTGTTATATTTGGGTTGCACATAACTTTGGTTTTTGGTCTGCATTTCATTTTGTAATCGCTGTTCAATGAGTAAATTTTGAAATTTTTCAATCATTACGTCAGTCGTCAAATATTTTTTTAGTCGAACATTTTAAAAAGAACTGCAACACACATTATGAAAAACGAACTGTTGGGTTTTAAGTCAGATTGATAAGTGCATTATATAAAACTCACGGTCCTTGGATCACATTTGTCGCTTTCCGTTGCCGATTAACTTATGTATAAATATATTCTCTTCCATTTTTAATTATCTGGATTCTTCATGCATGAAACGAACTAGTTTCTAACAAACATACAAAGATATATATTTGGAATGTTGATAACAACAATGCCACATGAACTTGAAAACAGTCCTACATATTTTTAGTCTCCTGCTTACAAATTTTATTTGCAGTGTGCGTGTTAGCTAATTAACTCTTTTGATGGAAGCCCTAACTTTTCCAGATGTCACTTAGGCATTCTTATATCTGTTGAAAGGAGAAAGTGATTTGATTTTTGAAATCACATTTAAGAACAATTTGACATTAGAAGAATGAATACAAACAATCACAGCAGTATTCCCTTCGTTCTCCCCTTAAATTAATAACTGCAGTAGCACCTGTCACAAATATAACTCATTCTGCAACCAGAATATTTGTAGTTTTAACTGTAAAATGTAATGCTTCGCGCAAATGATAATGAATAAGAAAAGGATCGTAGGAAGTATAATATAAACATGTGTTTATCCTCATTTCTCCTACACACGCGCGTGCGCTTCCATATATATGTATCTATATTCATTTAATATTAACTGTCGGAAATAAAGAGTACTCAAATCCTCGGTAGAGTTTAGCACATTTTGTTTTGATCGAGACAATCTTTTGCTACTGTAAGTGCACAAGAACTTCAGGCAACTTGTCCTGCCTAAAGATCCTGACCACAGTATAATCCACATACATACATGCATGCTTACACACGTGTATGCATACATACATGCACTCAAATATACGTACATACATACTTACATACATATATACACATCCATACATTCATACCTATAAACATATATATATATATATACATATATATCTATACATATGTATATACATATATATACAAACATACATATATATAGATACAAACATATATATATATATATATATATATATATACAGAGAGAGAGAGAGAGAGTGAGAGAGAGAGAGAGAGAGAGAGAGAGAGAGAGAGAGAGAGAGAGATAGAGAGAGAGAGAGTTAGACGGAGAGATGAGATCGAGGGTGCTCAATATAGAGGACACTTAGGAGCGCTCAAATGTTTTGAACTTACACTCTGAAATCTTTATCGAGAACTAAGTCCGCGGGGGATAAAGAGTGACTATAAAAGTAATCCAGGCGAGGAGATATGTAGATAATGATGCAAATAAACAGACAAAAGTACTTGGTTAGGTATATAAACTAAACAGACAAATTCAAAGACTGAAAATATTCAGACGATGAGCTTTTATGTATCAATATATGGATATTTATATATATGGATATTTATATATATGGATATTTACATATATGGATATTTATATATATGGATATTTATATATTAGCAGCCCAGATTTACGCAGTGTACATAGACACGAAAAACTAAGGGGAAAGAGGGAATGGTTTTACAAGTCTCACAGCTGTTTCTAGGGCCTCAGAATTACGTAATAATGTTGGCGGATGTAGTTAGCAAACAGTCAGATATGCAACCAGTAGTGGAAGCATATGAAGATTAGGTAAATCCAGCGTCCGTCATCAGGGTGGAGATACGAAGTCGAGCAATTTAGCAGAATTCCTCTATATGTATGTTGTTTGTGATTATGCATGCCTCAGTTACGTAATCAGGGCGCATTCGGTGACAGTAATAAAATTTAATGTCTGATCAAGCTATTTCCTGATTGTTGAAAGGATCTTGATGGCGATACATCATCTAGGAATTAATGAAATCATTTTAAAAACAGAACACAATGGTCAGGTTACTTTTTTATTTGTTAAAGCGGTGAACGCTATTTGATATTTTAACTACGTTTTGAAATCGAATTTTACATTAGAATGCAAACAATCGCAGTGGTTTTTCTGTCATTCCTCTTTTAATTAAAACCGACAAAATGGTTGTAGCACCTGCCACAAATTTATTTGCAACCAGAATCATTTGTCGTTTTATGTGTCGATTGTAATATTTCAAACAAATTATAATGAATAAAGAAATATTAAATATAACGCCTAATACGTGGAACAGAGATCAAATCAACATGGTGTGTTAGTCTTGATACCTTGCAGTAAGAATGATTTAGTCTATGATACCTTGCCAATCGTCAATAAATTCCAGACCACCGGTAAAAATCACGGGCAATAAGCAAGAGAACTATCCAGGTGGTACAAAGCTTAAATATGTACCTTCTGGACTTGATACAATATAATTATTGAAATTTTTAAATGCATCAGCATTATGCAAAATGAATATTTGAAAATCATAAAAAATATGAATTTTTGCTTTTTTTGTGTTTTTCATAGATTTCGTTGATTATTTTTCTCATAAGACAAAAGACTCTTGCAAGGGTTAACCAGTATAACATGACATCGATCTACACGCACGCTCTCTCTCTCTCTCTCTCACACACACACACACACACACACATACACACACACACACTTCTCTCATGTGCCATGCCTTTATTTGGCATAGTCTGAACGTTCATAATGATTCTTGTGAAAGATACGGTGGTATTTTTCTGTTGCATTTTATATTGGTTTCTTTACAGTTTACTCTACTCATTACCTGCTCTCCCGAACTTACACTTGAGTTGCAGGACCTTTTTGAACCCTTAAGCAATGGGAATGATTTGCCTAACCTGAGGCCATCTCCATACACTTCAAGCAGCCAGCCTGTTTCAGAGTCTTGCCTGACCTACTTCAGGACCGTCTACTGCAATCTGACCAATAATAACTGCAAACCTTGACAGGTACTTCTACTCTGGGTTAGAGCAAAAAATGGAACTAGTGGTGACTAAGTTTTACTGCCCAGAATTCCTAAATTTTCAGCTGGAATCTCGCTACCGAATGCAATTTTCTATCTTATCCAGGAATAATATATGCTTCCTGGCAATTCACAACCTAGTGTTATGTATTTCATTAATTCCTCCTCATCACTTCCATATTTTCCATAATCTTTCAGTGTCTCAGCGACCTCTTTCTTCCGCTGTGAAAGAACGAAAGTGGTTGTCTTTGAGGAAATATGGCCTGTGATAAGCGATTCAATAAACATTATTAAATCTTTCTCTAAGTGAATCTTGGTCACTTTCGTAACAAAGTTAATCTTTGTTGTTGTTATTTATATTCAGATTATCTCCAAACAAAATTATAATTAAAGGAATTCTAGTTGTGAACATTTTGTATTTGTTTTCAGATAAAATTTATATAACATATTGTTAGAATTAAGAATGGTCATAATTAATACAGCATATGAATATATGTGCAGGTTGTTGTCTGTCTTAGAATGTTTCATTTCTGTTTAGTTTTCCAAAGCAGTGGATGTTTGTTTACCTCTCCCAAAATATTTTCCGCTACAATAATCTGTAACTTTCTCAATGATTAATAATATCTTTTCTGTTAAATACTTACTGTTTTATAAAAGAAAAATGTATGCTCTTCAGAATACATTACAGACTGGTCTTGCAAAACATATTTTGTGAAACAAACGCAACAAACGCTACTCTGGGTAATTAGTAAAGTGAAATATAGTGAAACAACTGGCGAGTGTGATGTAGCCTTTTTTGTTATGACCCACCCCAAATATAACCATATTCGTTTCAACACACAGTTTCAGATGAAAATTCTTGCAAAACGAATTCAAAATCGAAATTTTATATAAAACTTCATCATCTAGTGTTTCCATCTTTTCTTAGGATTTTGAGAGAATTTGGCTGCATGTATTCCTAATCCTTCGAGTGGCCGTATATATAACCTCACGCTGGTTTCAGAGTTCATCTAAGTGAATATATGGGTGGAGAGAATAAACCTTGAATACACTTTATCTCTCTTGAACTATGTTTTTGCTGCTTTTCATGTGTGCCCTACCATTAGCGGAATTCATGAAATGTTTTAGTTTTCCAGGTTACTCTCTGCATCACATGTTTTTATAACACTCTTAATGCATATTTTTGTATCAATGCTAGGCTGTGTGTAACAATATTCTGATGCAGTCAAGCATATGTTTATTTTCTTTTGCTGGTTCTGTATGAAATTTTATTCACGAAACTAAATTTATAAAATCAAACATAGTACACAAACTTGATCAAATATTAAAATTAAATAATGCTTCCTCTGCCCCACTCTCTCTCTCCCCCATTTCCGTCTCTCTCTTCCCGTTTCTCCGTCTCTCTCCCGTTCTCTGTCAACCGAAGATATGCCAAACAGTTTTTCTACCCACGGCATATGAACTTATCAACATTTTCGAACTTCACTAAATAAAATTTTGCTGACAAACAACGACTACTTTGCTGGGTCTCTGAAGCTTTAACTCACACAAAGAAAGAGAGAGAGAGAGAGAGAGAGAGAGAGAGAGAGAGAGAGAGAGAGAGAGAGAGAGAGAGAGAGAGAGAGAGAGACAGAGACAGAGAGAGAGAGAGAGAGAGAGAGAGAGAGAGAGAGAAGGAGAGAGAGAGAGAGGCACATATACACATATTTATTTGTGCACTTATATGTATCTAGAGGATTCTTATCCTAATATCCGGTTGAAAAAACAAAACATACACAATGTCAAATCGTTTTCTCGTGATCCATAGGTAAGGGAAATAATGTAGCCACTGGGCTGTCATTTTATCGAATACTTCATTAATCATTTGACATCTCTATACAATGTGCTGACGTAGATATATTTCTTTGGAGATATCGGGGTTTCTTCTGCCCTTTTGAATGTTTATCTTAAACGTATTTTCTTTAACTGAAATATCAAAGATGAAAACAGATAAACTATGCAAGTTGGTTTTTTTTGTACATTTTCAAGCAATTCTTCAGTTAGTTAAACATCTGTCGGTTAATATGAGTACTTCTCAAATGTTAGTTTGTCTACATTTAAAAGTATCAAAGAATTGAACTAACAAATGAATCTCTATTACAATATAGAAATGAGTTAACAATGATACTTGATCTCGGCTATATCTTTAAAAAAGCATACTAGATACGTGGTCCGGATTCATGCGCAGAGGCGACAAATGGGATGGTCACTACTTGAATGCCTTTAGTGAGAGATCTGCTCAATTGGTGTAAATTCGGATTAAACATCACAAAAGCTTAATAATTTAAAAATTAAAACTACATAATTTAAAAATTAAATCTACATAATTTTAAACTAAAGTTATAATTTTTCAGATAAATAAACCAACATTATAAATACCAGGTGATGCAGGATCCAAACAATATACAATTGTTTCGTGCTTAAACTTTAAAGCTCATCGATAATTACATCTCCTTCTTAACCCTTTCATTAACCCCCCGCACTTTTGCCTGTTTAAAAACCTTATTCAAAATATGAGGCGAGCTCTACATTATATAAGAGTTATATAAGTGAGCTCTCGCAGCAAAGAAATTCGATGAAAACAATGTTGTTGCCCAAGACGTCAGTGAAGCTTTTGATTGTGTTTGACCTTAAAATCTCATGTTAAAACTCCTGGTTTACAAGATCCACCCATCTCTCATGTCTTTGATCAGTAGCTTCCTATTAGCTTGACCCTTTGTGGCATATGTTGACGGAGCTCTTTCTGTCTCTGTATCAGTCAACTCTGGTGTTACCCAAAGTTCGGTTCTGTCATTACTCTGTCCTTCTTTCTTTGAATGATCTACTTGTCATCATATCCAACAACGCCAACAGCGGTTGGGCGAGTCCTCCAGTGGGACCATGACAAACTTGACTCTTAAAAGCAGGAAAAATTATAGAAATGCCCGAAGGTTATCAACTCAGGTATTTATATTCACAAAGAGATAATTGTATCTAATCAGGAAATCAGATTCACTACTTATTTAGTATCATTCATTTTCTTAAGACAATTCTATTTTGTCATATGTATGTATGTATGTATGTATGTATGTATGTATGTATGTATGTATGTATGTATGTATCTATGTATGTATGTATGTATTTTTATGCGAGCGTGTGTTTGTGCAAGCATGGATGCTATTTTGATGTTTAGATTTGTATGCCTTGTTTTACACTTGTGTACACTTTTGCATGTCTATATGTGTGTATATATACCTATTAATGACTAAATTTCCGAACTATTCAAAAACTGAATTTTCACATTTTTGTAAACTTAACACTAAGTTACATGTTTACAATTTTTCCATGTTTGCATGAATATGTTTCTGTATGTGTGTAATATACATACATACATACATACATACATGCACACAAACACACATATATCATTTTATTCTTTCACTTGTTTTAATCATTTGACTGCGGCCATGCTGGAGCACTGCCTTGAAGGGATTTTCAGTCAAAGAAATCGACCCCAGGACTTATTCTTTGTAAGCCGAATACTTATTCCATCGGGGACATAAACACACCAAAATCTGTTGTCAAGCGATGTGGTTGGACAAATCCCCGCGCGCGCGCGCACAAACACACACACACACATACACAAACACACACACACACAAACACACACACACACACACAAACACACACACAAACAGACACACAAACACACACAAACACACACACACACAAACACACACATACACGTACACATATATATATTCGATTGGATTCTTTCAGTTTCCGTCTACCATATCCACTGACAAAGCTTTGGTCGGCCCGAGGTTATAGTAGAAAACACTTTCCCAAGGTGCCACATAGTGGGACTGAACCCGGAACCATGTGGTTGGGAAGCAAGCTTCTTACCACACACCCACGCCTTCACCTACATATGGATGTTTTACTTATTTCAGTCATTAGACTACGGCCATGTTAGGCACCCTCGAGAATTTTAGTCGAACGAATCGATTCTAGTACTTCTTGCTTTAAATAACACTTACTCAATTAGTTTCTTCTCGAATACATCAATACCAATTGTCAAGTGGTGGTGGGAGACAAACGCTGAGACAAAGGAGCACATTTCAGTTTTCAGCCTTTTTTACGCGAAGCTGTTATAACTCTCCTAAATTAATGTAATTTACCAAATTCACACACAAGGCTTTGGTCGACCACATGCTATAATAGAAAACACCCAAGCTGCCATGCAATGGAACTGAACCCAAAGCCATGTGAATGGGAAGTAACTTCGAATAAATCTTCTGAATAACAAACACCTTCTTCATTATACTCATTTGAAATTTAGGTAACCATCTACGTTATTGTGTATGTAATGTGATATAATACAGAGATAAATAATTACGATAAGGTATTTAGTCCACTGAAGAGCTGAGATAAAGAATAGTTATGTCTTTTGTTAAATTAACGTTATCTGTCTAATGATTCTTACAAAACTTCTCATCTTATTATAGAGGACACATTAATTCCTGTCGGTAAACGCATCCTTTTCTTTGGAACACAGGAAGCTTATTTCCCAAATACGTGATTTGTCTAACTATACACTCAGCTTTCGTTTTACACGCATATATATATATATATATGTTGTTGTACTTGGGGATGGTCATATTGCCAGTTTAGCCAATAAAAACACACGCACTGTATATTTGGTGTTAATTTGCTTCAGCTTTATATTACATTAATCTTAATCTTATTTCGGCCAGAGTTCTTTCGTCACACTTCTGTGACCTCATCAGTGGTTCTTTGTTTCCTTCTTTCTTATGTGTGTCTCACCTTGCTAACTATCAGCCATTTTGTATTTTGTATTCCTATTGTATGTGTCTACGCATGCGTGTCCTTCAATGTGTCTGTGTCTTTTGTAAGTGCATGTGTGTATGGGGAGTGTCTGTATCACCTATGTTCTCTGTTAATACGTGTTCGTTTGTATTTGTTTTTATTTATTTATTTGTTCATGTGTGTGTGTGTTTTTTATTTTTATTTTTTTGTTTTTTTTTGTGTTTAATTAAATTTTGTTAACGTATGTAGTATTTAATTCCATTTGTTTATCTATGTATTGTATTATACTTTGTTCATCTTATTATTGGTTTATGGGTAACATGTTTTCACATGCTGTGGTTTGTGGTTTGTTAGTGGTGTGTGTTAGTGTTCCATTCTAGTTTCCTATATATATATATATATATATATATATATATATATATATACATATATATATATATATGCATGTTTGTGTGTCTCTGTTCGTTCCACCACCATCGTTTGGCAATCGATGTTGGTGTGTTTACGTCCCCGTAAACTTGCGGTTTGGGAAAAGAAACCGATAGAATAAGTACTAGGCTTACAAAGAATAAGTCCCGGTGTCGATTCGTTCGGCTAAAGGCGGTGCTCCAGCATGGCCGCAGTCAAATTGCTGAGAACTGTAAAAGAATAAAAGAATATATATATATATAAGTATGTATGTGTGATTGTATGTATGTATGTACGTATGTATGTATGTATACAAATAAACGTATTCATTTCGAAGCCAAAATCCAACAGCTGAAGTGTAGAAAATTTTAAGATAACATTCAATACAGTGATACAATGGTATTTACAGTGTTCTTATTATGAAAAGCAATATGTTGAATCAAAATATTAACTGTGTAATCCCTGTGAAGTTATTTATAACAATAAGTAAAACAAAGAATTTGTTATTAGATTATTATGCAAATATAACGATATTTTATATGGTGTAACGTGTTTGGCACGGGAGTTGGTGGCTACATAAAAGCTAATGTCTATAATACTATATGTGAAATTATGTATATGAATAGGACAGTGTCGCTGCTTCTTTATGTATGTATGTATCTATCTGTCTGTCTGCCTGTCTGTCTATCTATCTATCTATCTATCTATCTATCTATCTATCTATCTATCTATCTATCTATCTATCTATAGCTATACGTATATATATATAATATATGTGTGTATATATTTATGTATATATATATATATATATATATATATATATATATATATATATATATATATATATATATATATATATATATATATATATATATATATTTAAATGCCTATTGATACAAACACATATATGTATGTATGCATGTATGTATGAACACTCACCTATACAAATTTATACATACATAGATACATATCTATATAAATACACACATACTTATATAATACAAATTTTGTCTTATTATCATCAACCTGATGAACACTCTCTCTCCTTGTAAATATATTGCCAGTAAGACGGGTAGATAACGTTCTTGGCTTCAAGCCGAAAAGAGAATGAGTGGTATCCATTTACACTACGCAGTCTTTTTGACCTGACACTTAAAATATGCTTCGATATCAAGGCTAGTCTTAATGTGCACCACCATTAAGAGTAGAGCTGTTTGTTACGGTACCGCTGTTAATATATCTGTAAGGCTGGGAGCTAGCAGAATCGTTAGCACGCCTGGCAAAATACCATGCGGTATTTCATCCGCCTTTACGTCTTGAGTTAGGGTTAGTCGAAGGCGACTTTGCCTTTCATCTTTTTGAAGTTGGTAAAATAAGTACCGATTGAGCACTGGGATCGGTTTAATTGACTTACCTCTTCCCCCGAAATTGCCGGCCTTGCAACAAAATTTAAAGCCAATATCTATCTATCTATCTATCTATCTATCTATCTATCTATCTATCTATCTATCTAAACGCCACAAACAACATATCTGCCAGCATCACAAAAACAAATTTTGCCGATGCAACGAAAGAAAAAAGAACAATATTAACATTCACCCAAAAACAAATCAATGACACAAAATCCCTTCTCACGAAAGAAGGTGACACTGTACAAATACACATACCAAAAGAAATCATTGAAAATACAAACAAGAAGCACATATCATACAGACTTATCAACAAGAAAACGAAGCGACCGGAGAATTTCTCCACCCAAAAAATTGAGATTTGTCTCAAACCGATATGGCCCTTTCAAAGTCATGTTACTTGGGGACGAAAATTTGCCACGGTCCTAGTACGCTTTAAGCGCGAACAGTTAGCGAAGGAATTTTCAACACTCTCTCTCCACACAGATGACTTGGTGATGATACCGAGTTATCTTGGACAGAGAGTGACGAAGGTGACAGTAAAGAATGTCCCTTCACAAGTGGAAACACAGTGGATAGTAGGTTCTATATGCCTCGAAATGGAGGAGGCAAATATATTAGAAATTGCTACTGCAGAGGAGAAAAACTGGGAGGGAGGAAAAAAAGTCGAAGTCCTCCTCCACATCACTGAAGTGGAGTGCCAAAAGATCCCCACACACATCCAACTGGCAAAGGACCACAAGTTATATGTAGTGGTGGAAGGAAGGCGGCCACGTTGTTATGTATGCGGCAGCGAGGCACACCTCAAGGACAGTTGCCCAACCGCCGCCAACAAAAAAAAGCAACAAGGGCAACCACCAAAACCCGGAAAAAAACCCTACTACCAACACCACCATCAACAATCAAAACAAGAGAAACACAAGCAACACTGGCAACTGAGAAGACAACAGCATCTGCAAAAACAACAAGTGAGGAAGCAGGGGAAAAGAAAGAAAATTCCAAGACTGTTTCCCCCTCCCCCACATCACACACACCTCACACAAATAACAAGCCATCAGCACCAACAAAAACAGCAACACAACCACTCACACAAGCACACACAGACGCTCACAATTTGCCCCTACCCCCTTCCGATTCCTCAGAACCTTCGTCGGAAGATGAAAGTAATGAGGAATGGCAAATAGCCCAGAAAGGAAGGAGGAAGAGGAGCAAGAAAAGAAAAGCAAACACAAACAAAGCAGGGAGATACACAACTCCCGAAAACACTCCAGACACCAACACAAGCACACACAACTACAACACAAGCAACAAAACCCCAAAAGCAAGTACACACACAATGCTCACTGCCATCAACACAAACAACTCAGAGTTGATGGAATACATCAACACAAAAACAAACATAACAAACGAAGACATAAAAACCAGCAACCACCCATGCACAACACCGCCAGAACACATCAAAATACTACACATAACACCAACCCTGCACCACACACTAAAATCTATTTTTCCAAAGGCAGTTGGCAAATGCCAAAAATACCTGGCGAAAAAACTATATAGTGATCTCCTCGAAGAAAACCCGAAGGAGGAGACACAAAAACTCTCAAACGGTAAGTGACTCTCTTTATAAAACTTTAACACTCAAATCAAAATGATGCTCAAGATTGGTTGTGTAAATGCGCGTGGCTTGGGGTCCCCTTGGAAACAAGGGTACCTCCTAAATGACATAAAGTCACATAAACTAGAAATCATAGCCATAAGCGAGACCAGACTCCATGATCCGCGGGCCCTATCGTCCATGTTTGGCAGACAGTTTAACATTTATTTTTCTCCCTGTCTGCCGAGAATGGGCGGTAGTGGCACGGCGGTACTCTTTCGCAAGAGTCTGGATCTCGAAGTAAAGACAGTATTCATAGACCCGGAGGGTAGATTGGTTGTTCTGGATGTCGATGGCAGCGATGGGTGTGCTTTTCGACTCATATCAGTATACGCACCACCTTTAACAGGTAGGCCGGATTTCTTTCGACGTCTAGAAGTATTCCTAGGAACGTCTCGTCCTTTACTTTTAGTGGGGGATTGGAATGCTACCTTGGACACGCATCTAGACTATGTGGGCAGAGATAGGAATAGACGGGGATGCAAATGCCTCAAAGACCTACTCAGACGCTTTCAACTGTCTGACAGGTACCGACTCGATTACCCGAATGCGCGAATGTGGACATGGACAAACCGCATCGGGTCGTCGAGATCGTATCTAGATAGAATACTGTGTAGGAGAGTAGATAGAGATAGCATAGGTTGTCCACAATTTCACATAGTCAGCTACACGGATCACAAACTTGTGACGTGTACGCTAGACTTAGATAAGACACATAGGCAGGGCTCCGGTTACTGGAAACTAAACGCGTCTTTCCCGTCGAGACAAGTTTTCAGAGACCGGATTAGCACGTTAGTAAAGAGGGCTTTGACAGGAGCCATCATCAATAACAAATGGTGGTTTGCCATCAAGAGAGCAATAAAAGCAGAAGCGGTTAGGTATAGCAAAGCACTAGCCATAGACAGAAACAGAGTAGAGGGTGAACTAGTTAAGAAGCTAGAAGAGGCAATTAGAAGTGGCATCGTATCCGACGTTTTGGTGGCGAGGTTGGCCCTTGACCAACACTTCAACGCCAAACACGAAGGGTGCGTTGTCAGGGCTAGGATGCGTGCTCTAAGAAACGAAGGTGTTGGAGCCGCACGAGAGGCCCGGGTGGCGGAGGCGCAACAGGGCAACAAAGCCACCATTCGGTCTCTGGTGGACGAACAGAGGCGCGAACTGCTCGAGCCAAGCAAAATGTGTGAGGCCTTTCAGCGGCACTTTGCTCGACTGTTTGGGACGAATGGCGAGCGAGAACGCAGGGTGGACTTCAGTGCCTACCTGCACAGCCTGCCACGACTCTCGGCAAGAGAGGCGGAGTGCTGCGAAGGTGCCATCACGGCGGCGGAAGTGAGGGACGCGATGGCGGGATGCTCGAGGGACAAATCTCCGGGTTTGGATGGTCTGCCCTACGAGCTTTACAACTGTAAGCCAGACTTGTTTGGAGACGTCTTGGTGGCGGTGTACTGCAACTGGCAGCAAAACGGGAGCATTCCCGGTTTTGTGAGTCGAGGAGCCGTAACGCTGCTGAAGAAAGATCCAAACAAGGGGGACGTCATAGATAACTTTAGGCCCATCACTCTGCTCAATGCAGACATGAAAATTTTGGCCAAGGTGTTAGCCAAGCGGTTGGCGCTTGTCATCGAGAAACTGATCGGCAAGGCGCAAACGTGCGCGGTGCCGGGCAGGAGCATCCATGACAACCTCCATCTGATGCGCTACATCATAGAGAGGGTAGTTAAGGAACCTGGCATGGGTGGGGTCCTGATCAATTTAGATCAATCGAAAGCTTTCGATAGGGTAGACCATCAATACTTGGAGGCTGTCCTCATAGCAGCCGGCTTCGGTCCCATTTTCTGCGGCTGGATGGCTGCCTTGTACAGAGGCATCCGTTCGGTAGTTCGCGTCAATGGGCACCTATGAAGACCCTTCGACATTGCACGTTCGGTCTGTCAGGGATGCCCCCTCTCGTCGCTTCTGTACGTGTTGACTCTCGAGCCACTACTGCGGAAGCTGGCGACGCTGAGGGGCATCCCGCGAGAGTTGGGATGCGGGACGAGCGTGTCGGCATACGCGGACGACGTCACCGTCATAGTGTCTAGCCAAAAGCACATCGAGCTTGTCGGCGAGACACTGAGAGACTACGAAGCGGTAACGGGAGCGAAAATCAACCGGGATAAGTCAGTGGGCTTGCGGCTCGGCACCTGGAGAAGCAACCCCATGCCGTCAAGTAGCGCCTCCGTCGTGGGACGTTGGACTGACGGTCCGGTTGAGATGCTCGGGGTCTGGTTTGGTCCAGACCTCCAAACGGAGAAGAACTGGGACGAGATAACGAGAAGGATGGCCACTCTAGCCCGGCAATGGGCCGAGAGGAAGCTTTCCCTGAAAGGTCGGGCGGAGGTGGCGAACACGTACATCGCGTTCGTCATCTACTACCGCCTGACCGTCGTTCCTTGTCCCGACCCTACCATCACCAAACTGGAGCGCATCCTCTTCCGCTTCTTGTGGAAAGGAAGCGTTCCGATGGTTAGGCGATCCGTTTGCTGCCAACACCCGTTAAAAGGAGGACTGGGCATGCCGTGGTTGATGATGCGCAGACACACGCTGAGACTGCGACATCTCCGGCTCTACGTAGACAGCGGTGAACAGGTGTGGTCACCGTTTGTGCGGCGCGCTTTCCCGCAGCTCGTCTCCATGACCGAACTGCAGTCGTGGATCAAGAAGAGGCCGAGGAAGGGCGAATGGCACCGCGAGTGTCGCGCTGCTCTTCGGCAACTCCAACAACCCGGGTCAACCTTGAGCGACTGCATCACAACTAACGCATTCTATAGTGGATTAGTGGAGGGAAGGTACGACGACGATCTCGGGGCGAACCTGGGCGTCGACGAGGAATACCTGACCCGCCTGTTTAAGACGACCTTCGGGCCGGGACCTATGGACAACTTCCAGAGATCCCTGGCCTGGCAGTGCTATCGAGAAGCACTACCTGTTCGGGATAAGCTCTACAGGCATGGCTCGAGAAACACGGGGCCGACCTGTCCGAGATGCCGGCAGAGCGACGAAACCGTTCTGCACGCACTCGTACAGTGTCCCACCATTTCCGAGCTGTGGGCTTACGTCGAACAACTGCTATCGCGTGTGGGACGAGTCGGTCTATCAGCCGAGTCTATCGTGAATATTGTCGCGCCTCCTTCCTTTAAACGGGAAGGAAGAGCTATTTTCATCGTACTTGTGGCTATGGCGAAAGAATGTGTATGGTGGACGCGTCTGAAAGGTCTAGAGACAAAGACTTTCCTCTCTGGGCAATCTCTCATCAACTTCTTCAAGTATCACCTGAAGAGGAAGTTGAGAGTAGAAAGGGAAGTCTTGTCTAGTGAATGCTTCAAAAAAAGATGGGTGAATGTAGCAAGGATGGCACGTGTGAACGACGGAGCCATCTTGAGCATAACCCTATGAACAGGAAAAAAAAAATAAAACAAAAAGGCAAAAGAGAGTCACTTACTGTTATAGTTTCTTCAATGAGAATATTGACCAAGGTTACCGTGGTCTTTTCCGTAGGCTTTTCCTTCCACGGCTAAACCTAAACTGTCCTCCCCTCTTTTTACACGAGAACATTACTGTATGATACACGATCCCTATTGATCGGCCTTTCCTTTTCTTTTTTTTTTTTTCGATCCCTTTTGATCGAACTCCCCCTTTTTCCCTTCCTACGATCCCTTTTGATCGACACCACCAATTTTTTTTTTTTTTTTTTTCCTTCCTTCCCCCTCCCAAAAAGAAAAGCTCTACATTGTATTTGTCCCATCTTCGTTGAGCCCTGTGTGGCTAATAAAAGAAATGTATCTATCTATCTATCTATCTATCTATACACGTATCACCTTCAAAGTTCTGTTATTTTAGGGTCAAATTCTAGATTTAACAGTTCGAGTCCCAATTGGGATAATTAAGTCTAAATGATGCGCCAGCCAACAAACTATGACGAATGAAGTAAAAATACAGTTATAAAGTTTCAAATGAGAAATGTGCATGTAAATGTTGCAGACACTCCAAAAATATTAAGATGTGTGTGTATATGTGTGTATACACGTTCTTATGAATGTCTGTTGGTAGATAAATAAGTATTTGTGCATGTATGTATGCATGTAAAGCGTCACACAAATGCGCGCATTTAATACGTAGATGCGTTCATATACATAAACATTCATACGTAGAATAATGCTTAATACGAACATGCGTATGTATACATGTAACTACTTATCTATCTCTATCTGAATAATTATACACGAACACATATATAGACGTACACATGCATATGCATATATTAGCATATATATGTATACACACACACACACACACACATACATACATACATACATATATATATATATATATTAGATAATAAAAACGATTTGTATATACCTTGTAGGTAACTAGCAAAGCACGGTCACTTTTGCAGTGTTCGTTACACATATGGTAAATGACAGACGGAAAATGGAAGATGCGAGAAAAGTGCAATGATCTATTTTGCAAGAGACCAACGAAAGACTTTTGAGATTCCAGGAGACATGCTCTCACCAAACCTCAAGACAACATTACTACTAATTAAAGTAGCGTTAGTAGCTTATAAATAAGAAATTCTTTGTAATTTTGGTACAAGGTCGATTACATTGACCCCAGTACTTGGATAGCACTTCTTTTTATCGACCCCACAAAGAATAAAAAGGAAACGCTGATGCCGATGTGATTTGAACTCAGTACTTAGAAAGTCGGAAGAAATGCCGCTGTCGGGACACGTATCAAATATTAAAAACTACTCAATACAGCAATACAGCTCTCGTATTGCGTCGCATTGGTCGCCACTGCATGGTGCCAAAGGTACCGTCCACTGCATCTCACATAAGAACGAGATACTGCAGCAACCTCGGTTTCAGAGGACCTCAGCTCTTCAATGCCCTGCCAAAACATTTGAGAGACATGCAAGACATGGATACGGAGGTCTTCAAGACAAAACTTGACACTTTCCTCTCCACGGTACCAGACGAACCAATGGCTCGTAATGAGACGCAGTTTAGGGCAGCTATGTCAAATTCTCTCATACACCAGATGTGCCATCAAAACTCTTGATTGGACCATGTCAGGTGGGGGAGAAGAGCCATGCGAGGAACGTGAAAATCACGGTGGTGCACCAGCATGACCGCAGCCACTTGGCTGAAACACATAAATAAAAAATAAATATATATATATATATTTTCACGTTCCTATATATATATATATATATATATATATATATATATATATATATATATATATATATATATATATATGTATATATAAACAGCTTAATGCGACGCAATACGAGAGCTGTATTGCTGTATTGAGTAGTTTTTAATATTTGATACGTGTACCGATAGCGGCATTTCTTCCGACTTTCTAAGTACTGAGTTCAAATCACATCGGGATCAGCGTTTCCTTTTTATTCTTTGTGGGGTCGATAAAAAGAAGTGCTATCCAAGTACTGGGGTCAATGTAATCGACCTTGTACCAAAATTACAAAGAATTTCTTATTTATAAGCTACTAATGCTACTTTAATTAGTAGTAATGTTGTCTTGAGGTTATATATATATATATATATATATATATATATATATACACATACAGCAAATAAGAAAATGGAGAGGATACAAAACGACATACATCATCCGGTAGACATTCCAGTGCATTAGATAGTATTAGAAGGAAATATACGCATGTAGTAACAATGTGATACATACACATGCATAAATATTACAGAAAAGCGCAAAAGATCAGTTCCTTACGGCCGTTTCTGCCAAGAAGCAACGAAATCCTCCATGCCATCTCCATCTCTTCAGTGTTCTGTAGTGATGGGCAGAAAAGTTTGGATGATGAGTGTGCCTCTAGGCTGCTTCAGAGGGTCTAAGCCGTTAGGAGGGCTCATACATATAATAAACAGTTAACAATAGGTACAGTGTATTTGTCATTACTAAAAAGGGCAGAAAAAGAATAGGAGCAAACATGAGGCTGAGAGAAGTACAACTTATTAACATGAATTAGGTATAGGAAGGGGAAATAAGCTGGAAACTTTCCGTGGTGTATTCCAGGATCCATGTTACTTCGTCCGATGCTGGATAGGTGAGTATAGTCGTTCTTGGGAGGAGTTTTTAGGAAGGATTAATTTAGGCAGTAGTTCGCATTATGTTTACATAGAAATTCACATTATGTTTACATAGAAATACAGTGGTGGATTTTAAGGTATGGTTCGTGTTACGGAGGTGAAAGTTCATATGTAAAGTGCCAGCTAGTAGGTGCAACGTTGCTGATGGCATGGCATAAGTACCCTATGAAGGTGAACCTATCATGGGAAAATTTGGTATATAAGTGTACTAATGTGAGAAAGGAACCAGGTGGTGACTAAAGTGCGGTGTTAGTGTTCGTTATTTTTTTTTGCCTAGAGGCACACTCATCATCCAAACTTTATCTGCCCACCTCTACAGAACACTGAAGAGATGGAGATAGCATGGAGGACTCCGTTGCCTCTTGGCAGAAACGGCCGTAAGGAACTGATCTTTTGCTCTTTTCTGTAATATTGATACTTGTTTATGTAACACATAGTTACTACATGTGTATGTTTTCTTCTAATACTTTCTAATGCACTGGAATAAATAGACATACTCGAATGTCTACCCGATGATGCATGTCGTTTTGTATCCTCTCCATTTTCTTATTTGCCGTATAAATTAAGGGTAAACCACTTTTTATCCCCGTCCATATATGACACTCAATTACGAGATTGCTACGCAATAACCAGCATTTGGGTATGAATAATTGGGTACACTACCAGCAGTATATTGGATAGGCACCATCCCTTAGTTGGTTGGTTTCCTAACCTCTAACTCTCACAGAAATATATTCATATATGTATATATATATATATATATATATATATATATATATATATATATATATATATATATAGCAACTGGTGCTACATACCATAATTTTAACCACAGTCATCGGCCGAAAGTTGCAGTAAAGATGTATGATGTATGTTTGCGTATATATTCATATACACATACGTACACACACATACTCATATACATATACGCGCACATTCACATACATATATCAACACACATATGTGTGCCATTTAGTTTTGCAAATAACCGAATTGAAGTAAACGCTGCTAGGATAAGGATAACGATATTCGATACAAACCATCTGTATGGGCTTAAAATGCAGTTAGTTAAAGCCTTTTGTTTTTCTTAAGAGCGGCATTCGAAATCATATATCTTCAGTGCGATGTATATGAAATGACTTAAAACCATGTGAATATTCCTTTATATACTTCAGAATATTGGTGGAAGCCAGATATCTTCTATACTTTAAAAGGTGTGGCTTAAGGAAAGCATCTTAAATATATCGGTTTCCTTATGGTGTCAGCATGCAGCGTATTTCAAAAGCCGGGTATAATCGATTGACTCGATTGCAGTAATCATATGTAACACATTTTCTATAAAGTCTAGAAACATAACATAGAAGTTGATTAAGTGACCATTGGAAAGGCTACATAATTATGAATTTCGCTTTTCTACCATGTAGTTGAGTGTTCGTTCAGATTACACTGCAGTGAATAATACATAGACGGATAGGGCGAAAAGCCGATGGTCAGAATAAAAATTCGGTGTACAACTAAAACAGCATTTCCTTACTATGTATCGGAAGTGGACAAATTTCATCTACGCGTGTAATTAGCGAGTGACAAAATGCGTCAGACGGTCTTGTGTGTCACTGCTGAAACGATGCACCTTCTGCTTCGACATGTATTATGTTTTTCAACTCAGCATATTTATGGCGGTAGGGGCGCGTGGATTAGTGGTTAGGGTGTCAGCATCATGATCGTAAGATTGTGGTTTCGATTCCTGGACCGGGCGACGCGTTGTGTTCTTCAGTAAAACACTTTATTTCACGTTGCTCCAGTCCACTTAGCTGGCAAAAATGAGTAACGCTGCGATGGACTTGCGTCCCGTCCAGCTGGGGAACATATACGCCATTGAAACCGGAACAACAGGCCCATGAGCCTGGCTAGACTTTAGAAGGGCGCATTTATTTTATTTTATATTTATGGAGAATTTTTCTCTCAAACAAAAAACCACACCATGATGCCTGTCAACGGTTTATATACATTAAGCATGATATATAGATGGTTATTTAAACTTAATGCTGTTTAAATTAGCACACACGTGCACGCGCACATGCACACATACATACACATACACACATATACATCATACACGCACGCACACACACACACATATATATATGTAGTTGTGGCTGTGTGGTTAGAAGTTTGCTTTCCAACCACACGGTGCCGGGTTCAATCCCACTGCTTGGCACTAAGGCAAGTGTCTTTCTCTATAGTCCCACGCCGACCAAATCATTGTGAGTGAATTTGATAGGCGGAAGCTGAAAGAAGCCCGTCGTATATTTATATATGTGTGTGTCTTTGTATCTGTGTTTGTCCCCCAACCCACCACTTGACACCCGGTGTTAGTATGTATGTTTAGGTGTCCGTAACGTAGTGGTTCGGCAAAAGACCCTGACAGAATAAGTACCAGGCTTAAAAGATCCGTTCGACTAAAATTCTTGAAGGCGGTGCTCTAGCATGGTCGCAGTTTAATGACCGCGATCGTGATAGCACCATAATAACAAGATGTATGTGTGTATAGTCTAAGTTAATGAACATGTAACAATGAAATTTAGTGGCCGTGCTACTGCTTAATGTAGTTAACCTTAAAACAATATAACGCTATAAATGTTTTTCTCTTCTTTTTTTTTACCATCGTCGGCAGTTGTTCTTTGAATATGTTACATTAATGTCAAATGCCTTGCTTGGCACATGCTATCCGTCGTTATACAAGCATGTTCTGCCACTATCAAACTTTGTGAACGCGCTTGCTAAGTTTAATGATATTTTTGAAATAGCAATGCGTTTAGCTATTCCTTCATTTACAACCTCACTCTGCTATCAACCCTCGTTGTTTCACAGTTCACAGTCCCACCAACTTTTAGTAAGTCTGATTAGAAATTTCACTTGATGATTTGTTGATAATCAACGTGTCACTGCTCGCTTGACTATTTGCTCAGCCTGATGAATTGAGAGATGTATAACATTACGTAATCCTATTGATGTTGTGCATATTGAATACCAGACTGTACTATGTTTACATCACAATAAAGACTCTTAAAGAAACGATTGTCGGAATACTAGTTAACCTATTCGCCTGTTATTATTATATCGGACTCTTTTTGCCGAACCGCTAGGTTACGGGGACGTAAACACACCAGCATCGGTTGTCAAGCGATGCTGGGGGACAAACACCGACACACAAGCACACACACACACATATATATACATATACATATATATATACGACGGGCTTCTTTCAGTTTCTGTCTACCAAATCCACTCACAAGGCTTTGGTCGGCCCGAGGCTATAGTAGAAGACACTTGCCCAAGGTTCCACACAGTGGGACTGAACCCGGAACCATGTGGTTGGCAAGCAAGCTACTTACCACACAGCCACTCCTGCAGACAAATACTGCGAAAGGAGATGAAGCGAGGGGAAGAAAAACAGGAACTCGCCACCAAAGAAATGCGTACCCGACAGAAGGAAAAACCAGTAGGGCGGAAGAGAGCTCCTTCAAATGCAACCGTTGTATGCGTGATTGCCACTCCTGTGTGGGCCTTTTCCGCCACAGTAGACGCTGCACAACCATCAGTAGCTGATGCGTGTGTGTGTTTGTGTGTTTGTGTGTTCGTGTATGTGTGTGTGTTTGAGTGTGTGTGTGTGTGTGATATATGTATGTGTAAATGAGGTTTTCAAACCCACAGCAGAGAATGCATATTTTCGAATGAAGTCTTCTTAGTTATAGCCTGACATTTAAGACTCAAGCAAAATTCGGTGAACCACTAATTATTATGCGGAAACCTGTAATAGTCGATGCTACAGTACGATTAGTGCAACAACATATATCAAAATATCAATACGCGAATAAATATTGCATTATATTCATTGAAGAATCTATTTTTTGACTTTGTTGAAAATTGAATATTTCTAGCGTTTAATGAGATTTCCTGTTGAATTAATTTTCTCCATGTCAGCCATGAAAGCTATATATATCTTTAATCTTTATTAGTCTTATCAAAAGAAGTATGACAGTTTGCAAAATAATGAGGGCCACTCATCTTCAAGGACCATATGATTTAATTGAATGCATAGTTGAGTATTTATAGGAAAGCAGCAAATTTCAAGTTGTGACATGTATGCCTCTCCTTAATGCATCATCTGTGTGAGTATTGAAAATATGTTAAGATTTGATGAAGTAGGATGTTTATGACTTTTTGCAATGTCTTTACTCGAAGCTCCTTGAAAGCCAATGAGAGAATATACCTAATTTACTTTCCTCCGGATATACTCGTTTCAGGTTTGGCAGAGAAATGAAAAGTAGACCCTACGGGATTTGAACTCAGGATATAGTGCAACGAAGTCAAGTATTCAGCAGTATACTGCTACTACATCTCCATCCCCTTCTGAGCACCTCGCTGCGAGCAAGATTATATTGCAACCCATATTTGAAAGACAGGTCTCTTGGCTATATGCAAACCGATCTCTCTGATGGTTATTCTGTTATGCTCTCAATATATGTACGCAAAAATAGAAAAAAACATATAGAGGCAAATAAATGAAAAACGAATAAACAAAATTGTTAAAAGAACAATGGAATCCATGCCGATAGTTCTGATTTAAAATATCAAATGCGAACATGTAAATTCTTAATTGAGAGCAGGAATTCAGAGACAAATGTTCCTTTTTTTTATGAAAAAGAAAAAAAGTCACTTATAAAAGTTTAATTTCATTTACTGAATGAAGGAATCCAATTAATTGTAAGCCATAAATATTGATGTTTTTTATAGGATAAGATATGTTTTAGGGATTTAGTAAATTTTGCAACTACTTCGGTTGACGCGTTGATAGTTAATTAAAATACTACATATCCACCGTACGTAAGTACAGCTATTTCATTAATCAAATAATTATGTTTGACAGTGAGAGAAAATTAACTAGAGAAAATATCTTTACGCGCGACGACTTATCTATTTTAATTAAATTCTGACTAAACAGATGGAAATCAAGATTCGCTAGATAGCCCTAAGTACGTTGTCTTACCAACACACTCGACCACCACTGGTCTGATAAATACTTGAACAAGACAGTTTTTCATTTATACTCTACTATAGTTCAACGGCTTCATTAACTTTAATTACGAAATGTGGTAGCCAAATACAAAAAGTAAATAAATAAATTCAATTCCATTTTCAACTCGAATCCACTCGCCTTAGTGATCTTAATGTCCACGGAAAAGAGTTATCTACACTGTCTCTCAGTAACCGATATATCATTTCAGAGTCAGTCACACTCATTTTCGTTCTTTTCTCTCTTCATATATATATATATATATATATATATATATATATATATATATATATATATATACTGACATACTAGTAGTCAGAATTCTGGACAGATGCTTCCATAATTGTTTTTTTCACGTTGGTTTATAACAAATATCGTTCTTCATCTAAAGTGGCACAACTTTTAAATTTAGACTCACTAATCTGAGTTGCCTTTTGATTTAACATTCTGTTGATTGCTGGCTGCTGGAATGAAGTTATTCCCGTCGGACCATAGAAACTAATGTGCTCCATTACAGTATTGTAGGATTTAGAATCCAGAATAATTTCATAGAAGAAATATCATTGGTAATATGTTAATTTATGCAAATAAAATATTATCATTAATTGAAAACAATATTTTTAGGTATCAAGTTAATTTGATATTTTATGAACTTTTCCAAAAACATGAACGTAAAATTAAAGAAAGGTTACACACACACACACACACACACACACACACACACACACACACACACACACACACACACTCACGCACGCACACACACACACACATAACTTGTACTCTTTTCTTCTTATTTGCTTTTCTTATTTTCTTATATACTTACAAAACATCACATTTGTTTTCGTTAACTAACCCCTACAAGTTTGCTGAATTTAAATTCAAAAATTTGAAATTCTTCAGTGTTATAAACAAGAAAAGGAAAACAAATACAAGTCTTAAAATATTAATATTAGTCAAAACATGTAGGTACAAACACGTATGTAAGCATTTTATGTGAATATATGCATACAGACAGACACATAACACACACGCACGTACACATACACACACACAGACACACACACACATCATTTATTCAGGTGTGTAATGTTTTTTGTTGGGGGGATGTATATGTCTTTTTGTTGGCAGAATTCAAGCCAGTCACTAATAATGTGACAAAATGCCCCTTACGGTTAGACAGCTCACAGAATTTATGTGTATCTGGACCGGCTGATGTTTGGAGCTCTTTGTGAATGTGTTTGCATATTACTATTAGTAAAATAATATGACTGCTACACATGAATGGGTTACATAGCAAAACACTAATATTTCAGTTATGTTTTGCCTATTTCAGATATTGCTTTATTGGTATGTATTGACATGGCTTTTATTTAACCGTTTCTCCCATGTGGTATTTTAAAAAACAATTATTGAGTTTAGTTAGTTTCAAGAACCCCAATAACAAATTTCACAATGCTTAAGTTACTCGTTGATAAAAGTACACCCATACGAATTAGCGAAAAATCGTATCAAACACAAGTTAATTTAGCTGTCAATGAAAATATCAAAACATCATTCATTCATCAGTCGATTTCAAACTAACATTTTTATAAAATTATATCCGCACGAAAAAGTAATGAATAGTTTTACATTCAAATTAAACAAAAAATAAAAAAAAAGGAAAACACTTCAAATGTACACCTGGACTTGGACTTCGATAATATATTTGCTGCAATAATATCAGTTGTTTTTAAACAAGAATTAATGAAATGTGTTATTTTAATTCGTCATATGTTATTTAAATTCCACAATCACTTTATTCGAATCAAATTAAATATAAATTTAATTTTATATTACAGTACTAGAAACTGATAAAATCTCTAAATTAACCGATGAATTTTACATGAAGTTTATAGTGAGCACTTGGGAGTTTGAAAGGGCGTGCAATTAAGCGAATTATGCAATCATTCGATATTAAATTAAGCTGAATTCGCAACACACACATATACTACGCACACACTCTCACTGCTACGACTCACTCGACCAACTCATTATCCTCGATCGCTTACGCTGAGCTCTCGTCGATAGTCAGGGCTACCTCTGGTGCCAGGAATCATGGCTGTCCACTTCTGCATTATGACAATAATCTAAAGATTTGCTTGGAAACATCTATGATAAATCTGAAGCCATGGAAATTTGTTGCATTGAAAAGATCCCAATGGAGAAGCTTGTGCTATGAAGCCGTCTCAAAATCTGAAGCAATCATAACCAACACACTAAGCTGAGTCCAGACTACATCCAGATAACGATGATCACCACTGCAACAACGGCTGTAACAGGATCTTCAAATCCCAGATAGGTCTGAATTCCCATATGAGATGATATGGCAAAACATTTGAGGATGTTGCGCACAAGTGTCTTCTTGAACCCTTATTTGTTGACACAAGCAATATCTATCTATCTATCTATCTATCTATCTATCTATCTATCTATCTATCTATCTATCTATCTATCTATCTATCTATCTATCTCAGCTAACGACGCTGAGGGACATCCCGCGGTAACTGGGATGCGTGAGGGGCGTGTCTGCATACGCGGACGCCGTCACCATCATATTGTATACATACGTATATAAATGTGTATAAATAGGTATACGTGTGTATAAATATGTATGTATTATATGAATATATATACATACATATGCATGTATACGCATATATATATATATATATATATGTGTGAATATATACTGATATATATATATATATATATATATATATATATATATATATATATATATATCATAAATATATAGGGATTGACAGTAACCTGCTTCTCCAACATACTGAGAATTCAGAAATAGCAGTCAAAGAACTACTGATTTCAAAACTACAAATTATTACTCTAGATTGATAGCGATATTCTTGATACACACAGAACAAAAAACAGTAGAGAAGAGTAAAAAAACCACCTGCCTTTAGTTAATTTAGTACGATCGTTTCACAGTTAAGAGTAAAGAATACTCTATTCTGATCTTCAGCTAAATATTCTAATAAATTTGTTAATGTCTAGATAACTCACGTTAATTTTGACCATGCGACATCAATACCACGTGAGGAAGTTGTTAAGAAATTTATCGGCCAGTGAGTTCAAAATCTCTCGCCCTAATGAATTCAATTCAGTGTGGATCATAAATAGTCCCGCATAGAAAAGAGACCCGTACGAACTACTTGCGGTTTAACTATTCACCTTAGAGGTATTATTAAAATATAGATATGCAGGGCAGGGAATCGTCAATTAGTAATAAAATTAATAATCACCAATTTTGCCGGGTAGCTCAGTATGAAAAAACCTTTTCGGTAAAAATCATTTATAATCATAAATATATAGGGATTGACAGTATATATAGGGATTGACAGTATATATATATATATATACATATTATTTTGTTTAAAAGAGTTCCAACACTGTCTGTTTTTTATGTTTTATTTATATTCCTGCAGAACCAATGTGGGATTCCATATTCTATATCCCACATTGGTTCTGCAGGAATATAAATAAAACACAAAAAACAGACAGTGTTGGAACTCTTTTAAACAAAATAATATATTCCTCTATACACAATCATACAACCCCCCCTTTTTTGTATTTATTTTTACTCGCATATATATATATATATATATATATATATATATATATATATATATATATATATATATATATATATATTATATATCTATACATATATATATATATATATATATATATTTGAATACAAACATATTTGGATGCATATAGAAAAAGCAAGTGGTAAATATGTTCATATATATATTAATTCCATTGTTAAGACGTCACATTGTTTATTATACAATATATATATACATATGTATATATATATATATATATGTATATATATATATATATATATATATATATATATATATATATATATATATATATATATATATATATATATATATATATATATATATATATATATATATATATATACGTATGTATAGGGATAGTAATGAATGTTTATATAAGAAACAAATTTTAAGCCTTGTAGCAATTTATAGACACTGTAGAATTACATTGCATATGTTTAATGGAGATTCTCCTGTGGCTAAGTTCAGAAATTGTTATATTCACCAGCATCTAATTAAACACAACTTACGCAATACTAAAAATGTTGTTGAGCGATTTGAAGGCATCATGCGGTCTGATAGATAAACTAAGGATATTAGATACAAAGATTAATCATAAAGTCACCTGTTTTTTAATTGATCTTGGTAATTATATAATTTACTATATTTAACGTCCATACTTAAAGTGATGAAAATACATACACACATACGCACACGCATAAACACATATCTTCAGATAATTATATGTATTACGACCATACGATTACGGCCATGTGTATGTATGTATATATATATATATATATATATATATATATATATAGTTGGAATGTACAAAAGAAAAAATAGTCGAAGACGGGTGTGTAAGCAACACACCGATGTATTAGTTTTAACGCTCGGGAAGTGAGAAAGTCTTTTACGCTTCGAGCCTACGCTCTTTAATAGAAAGGAACACAGAAATAAGCAGAGATAGAAAATAAAAAAAAGGTTTAGTGGCTATCGATCAATCATAGCGACTGCCGGACAGAGGTGGTCAAATAGGAGAGCCAGGAAGAAACGGAGATAAAAGTAGTGGTGATCCCAAAACGAAGGTGTGCGTGCGTATGTATGTGAGAGCATGTATGTGCGTGTGGATAGGGGCTGGTGACCTTGATGCGTGTGTGCATGTGTAAGTGTGTGGATGATGGTGTGGGTGCTGGGAGGTGTGTGCGTGGTGGTGTGATATGGTGTGGTGTGTTATGGTGGTGGGTGGGGTGAGGGGTTGGGGTCGTGGTATGCGGGAGTGGGGTGTTAGAATGGGTGTGGGGTATGTGGGAGTGGAATATGTGGGATGGGGTGGGGTAATGATGGAGGGAGAGGTGACGATGAAATGGAGCGGGTGGAAAGGAGAAGGTAGGTAGGAGTGAAGAGAGGAAGTAGGTGTCAAAAGAAAAGAGGAGAGGTGGATCGGATTGAAGGGAGGAAATAGGTGTGAAAGGAAGACAGGAGAGGGGGTTAGATGAAGAGGGGAGGAGAGTTGAGCCCAATTCCTATTCACAGCGAAGACGGGAGCCCTGATGGCCCATACGTAAGGACAATCCGAACACAACCAGGTGTTGTAAAGAGTGACCAGTAGAGCGGAAATGGCGCGAAACTGGGGTGTCGTTGCCGAGTTTGATGTCTCGGAGGTGTTCCGCGAACTGATCAGCCAAGCGGCGTCCCGTTTGACCGATTTACAGAGAAGGACTGAGAGACAGCAGGATATGCATTAGATGACGTTGCTAGAAGTGCAGGTGAAGGAGTCAGTGATATGATAGGGTCGATGATGGGTACCGGTGAGGGTGGTGGTGTTGGAGAGGTAAGGGCAAGTGCGGCAGCGTGGGCAGGAGCAGGAGAACAAGTCGGGCTGGAAACTTGGGTTAGGGAAGAAACTGTGGATCAGGAGGTCACGTAGGTTATGGGCTCGTTTGATGGAGGTGAGGGGTTGGTTAGGGAAGATGTGAGAAGTGGAGGGGCTGGACTGGAGTCGCCGGAAGGCTGGAAGAATGGCGCGTTGGAGGGGCAGAGTGGAAGGGTGGTAGGTGAAGGGAAACAGATGACGGGCAACAGCGGGGTGGGTTCGAAGAGAGAGAGAGCAAAGTCACGGCCCACGGAAGTGCTCTGACAAGGGCGATGTGGATAGTGTTGAGTGGATAACCACGTAAGATGAAGTGGCGACCTATGAGTTGAGACTGAGTCTCATAGTCATGGCTGTCACTGCAGAGCCTGCGCAGACGGAGGAATTGGGTATAGAGGATGGAGAGCTTAGTGTGTTTAGGGTTGGAGGAGGAGAAATTGAGGTATGAGTATGTGTCTGTGTGTTTGTAGTGGATGGAGGTGGTGTGATGAATGCTGACCGAAATGTCCAGAAAGGCGACGGAAATGTCGGAAATTGTGCAGGAGAAGTGGAGGGCAGGATGGGAAGATCTGACAAAAGAGAGGAAGGAGTCTAGTTGTTCGCGGGAGAGTGAGGTCGCACCGATACAGTCGTGAATATAACGACCATATAGTTCGGGAGTGGGACCAGTGAAACTTGAGAATATTTGGGCCTCAACGTAGTCAATGAAGAGGTTCGCATAGTTGGGGGCCATTCTCGTTCCCATGGCCACTCCCGAGAAATGCTGGAAAAAATCACCTGCGAACGCGAAGCAGTTAAGGGAGAGAACAATTTCAGCCAGACGAAGAAGTGTGGATGTGTCAGTTCGGGGGTTGGGCCGGAGGTCAAGTTAGTGTTGGAGTGCACGAAGCCCCTCGTTGTGAGGGATCACTGTGTATAGGCTCTTGATGTCAAGAGTGAAGAGAATTTTAGAGGGGCTAGGAAGGAAAGAGAAAGAGTTGAACAGACGAAGAGCATGGTTGGTGTCATGGATGTGAGAGGGGAGGAAGCCACTAGGGGGGAGAGTACAGACCAAGGATATCTTGATTAGATTAAGGGTTACATTATCGCAAGGAGGTACATGTTGACGCAAGGAAGATTCAATCAGAATGTGTAGAGAGCACAGTATGATGAGAGGAGTATATAAATGTAGGGATAAAAGAGTATTAGAAGGGAAAGAAAATATAAGGGAGAGGAAGGAAGAATTTAAGCAAGGTCAGTTGACTGATCGTAAATAATATAGTTGTTTTGGCTGAATCACAAAATTTAGCAAGGAGGTGGTATTTAAAGAGAAGATAATTTGGAGGGTAGAGGGTGGGGAAATATTTTTGGTCGTTGGGGAGAGAAAAAGTGTGTATAAATAGAGTGAGGAATTTAAGCACGGTTATTTGAATGTTGATATTTTCTGGCCGAATAACGGAAATTAGTACGGGAGTGGTATTGTAAAAAAGACAAAACAAAAATAGAAAAAGACACAGTATGAAGTGGAGGAGGGGTATGTCGGCGTATGTACTTGTAAGTTTACGGATGGAGGAGGTAAGAGGGGAGATGGAGTTAAAATAAAAGGAAACAAAAAATTCTTTTAGATGTTAAGGAAAAATACGAAGAGCTGTTTGTAATTAACAATCAAGGAATTAAAGGGGAGAAATGTTGTTAGTAGTGATGGTGGATAAGAGGGAAAATGTATGAAGTTTAGTGAGAGGAAAGAGAGGGAATAGCTGTAACTATTTGCATTTTTTGAATAGATTTAGTGACTGATGTTTGCAGGTGAATATTGCTGTGTTCATTGAGACAATCCGTGGATTACAAAATAGCGAAGGTCTCGGCTATGCATAGATCACATTTGTTAATATAGCTGTTGTAAGGCTTTGCGAGGGTGATTATGGACCACTTGAGAGAGTAAGGAGTTGAATCAAGCGTTAGTTTACTGATAAGTTGAGATAACGATGTACTGTTGGATTTGGTTTGGGACTTGAAGCTGGAGTAGTGGTTGTTCACTATAGATTTGAAGGTGCTGCAACATAATCCGATATAAATGTAGTTACAGTTGGCAGTAGATACTGTGCATTTATAAACTATGTTTTTCTTTTGAGATAGCGGTTATCTAAAAGACCGGCGGTTGGACATCTGCAGCTGCATAGGTTTATAGGAGGTATTCCGGATGAACTTGTGAGAGAATTACTATTTAGCGATGAATCGGTGTTTGGTTCGTTATTATTGCTGATGTTAAGATTAGTATTTTCTTAGAAGTTGAGAGTGGTGTTGCTGGGTTGTATAGTATGATAATTATTGTGTCCGCTGTTGTCCTCTGTGTTGTTCTCTATTTTTACAGGAGATATAGTTGGGCGTTGTGGTAAATTTAAGGATCAGGTGTTAGCAGTGGCATTATAGTTGTAGTTATGAATGTTATTGTTAAGGGGGTCAGTTGGTGTATAGAGTCTATATGTATGAAGCTGGAGGTTATGTTGAGCTAATTTATTAGGGTAGAGGTTAGCTGGTTTTGAATTTTGGGGTTTCTTGTTCTTAAGATGCCGGAAAACTCCGGCAATGATGGTGGTGGAGCAGTAGGCAGTTTTAGAGATTGGGGGTTAAATAGTTTCCTAAGGGGGCTAGACATAAGGAAATGTCTTTTCTAGCAGAGCGAAGAAGAGTCTGGGTACTCGAGTAAAAATAGAAGTCAAAAATACTTCTATGCCACCGAATAGTCACAAATCTACTACAGACATGACACGAAAAAATTTCAGTGAACAATAATAATGTCTTACTTCTGCTAGGTCAGAACAAGTAATACTGGTCAACTTGGTACCGGTTTCGAAATTTAGCGCCAAATAAGCGCCTGATTTCTTATCAGCCAAAAGTCTGCCAGCTTTTACAACTAAAATTATCCCCCACCATGCCTGCAAAAGTTCGTTTCAAGTGACCAAACACTATGCCTGCAAAAGTTCTTTTCAAGTGACCAAACGAAATGCGTGAAATTATTTATAAATATATATAGGGATGGTATTATTAAAATATATAATATAATGATTAAAAATGTGTTAAAGAATTTTCTTCGTCATCTGCTTTTCATTGGGTATATATATAAATGTACATATGTATGTATGTGTGTGTGTGTGTGTGTGCTTACTCTTTTACTCTTTTACTCCTTTACTTGTTTCAGTCATTTGACTGCGGCCATGCTGGAGCACCGCCTTTATATTTAAAGAGTACAGCAGGGTTCGCCACCATCCCCTGCCGGAGCCTCGTGGAGCTTTAGGTGTTTTCGCTCAATAAACACTCACAGCGCCCGGTCTGGGAATCGAAACCACGATCCTAAGACCACGAGTCCGCTGCCCTAACCACTGGGCCATTGCGCCTCCATTGCTTGTATATATTTGGATACAAACTCTAGTTGGTCCTTAGAATAATGAAACGAGAAATGCACATTAACGAGTGCGATGGTCAATGAACCTAGTTAGTTAATATTGTTTATCTTGTTCATTATCGTTGGTGGAATTTTATTTTTCTGTGATATTTCTATGTGCTTGCAACTTAGACAGCAATTATTTCTAGCTGTCAACTGCACTTATTTTTCAGCTGCATATCAGTTCTAATAGAGAAGGGCTATTTTATAAAAGACACGCAATCGTATATGTAGGTAATTATTCATCTCTGTATATGTGTGTACATATTTATACACATACATGTAGACATATATGAATATATGTATATATATATATGCGTGTGTGTGTGTGTTTGTTTGTATGTGTGTGTGTGTGCGTGTGTGTACTGTGTGCGCGTGTTTGCATGTTTGTGAAGCTGTGTATGTCCATAATTAATGAATACCAACTATGATCTTCACTTCCATTGCTGACACTCAAAACAAGTTATTGTATGTTGACAGCTGTTCTTTGTTGTAGTGCTTGAGGTCAGTTCTGATAAAAGAGAGCTCCGATAGATATAAACGTGTTTGTATATTTGTGATTGGGTTATGCCTGTGTGTGAAAGTATGAGGATCATTTGTAAGAAAAGACAAGCTTTACGTTTACAGGGTAATGTGCTCAGTTCCTTCACTGAGCAAGGCATTCAATCATCGAGTAAAGTACTCCTTTCTCGTTTCTCTTCTTTATTCAACCGGAGTGAGTACCAGTCGAGCGCTAGTGCAGCGACTTCTTTCTGTAACGGTCGAGATGTTTAGCTAGTCAATGTATGGGAGGGACAAGTGGGTGTCTACGGTCTCCTAGCGACTGCACATACACCTAAAATTAGTAACAAGAGGTTGGTGCATGCTTCTTAGTCATCCACGTTTGCGAGTGGCAGTCATAGTTATGTATGTATGCATATATGTAGTGCGTGTATGTGTGTGTGTGTGGTGTCTCCATATGTGATTGCGTGTGTGCATGTGGGTTTATACAAACACACACACACACACACACACACACACACACACAGACATACATACACATAGGTCAAAACTGACCGTGTCTCGTTCAGCTTAACAGAACTTGTTAGGTTAAGTTTTCCTATTGCTGTCTGCGGCACCTCAATTATCATTAAGTTTCATTTGCTATGTGTAAACCACAAGTGGCAGTGTTAGCTATATGTGTATATATCCGTGTATGCATATCAGCCTATCTTTATCGTTCTCAACCTATTTCGCTTTCTGTCTCACTTGGTCACTCTCTCTTGCTCTCTCTCTCTCTTTCGCTTTCTCTTACTCTTTATATGTATTAATATATATTTATGTACAGACACACATCGATATATATATATATCTATATATATATATATATATATATATATATATATATATATATATATATATATATAGAGAGAGAGAGAGAGAGAGAGAGAGAGAGAGAGAGATTCAGATGAATATGGTACTAAGTTGAGGCACCAGAATTTCATACAGTATTATCCATACAATTTCAAAGTAAGGTAATTAAAATCAAAATAAGCAACAAGAATATCCAGAGGTAATGCAGTACGATCGTTTCATGCAACTCTATTTAATTGAACAATGCAATCATTACACCAATTTAAAATGCAAAGCAATCCTCAGCTGCACAAAGGCATAGAATTTAATTAAATTAGAACAGATGGACACATTAGTATAACCATACCTAAGATCTCCCAGAAGTTAAGGAGACAGACAAAGAACATGTCTCTACTTCAGCATAGAAGTTACTGAATTATCAAGAAGACTCTGCCTGTTTTTTTATGACTATACCAACTACGATTTTTTTATGACTATACCAACTATAATTTCTGTCTGCTCCCTCAACCCTAACCTTAACCGATACTGCCCTTTATTCTCTCAGTCTTAGATATACAAGGATTTGATAAACTAGTCTATAAATTAAAACTGACCCCATAAAAACAAATAAAATCAGTGACAGGCTGAGTCTTCTTGATAATTTAGTAACTTCTATGCTGAAGTAGAGACATGTTCTATGTCTATCTCCTTAACTTCTTGGAGATTTTAGGTATAATTATACTAATGTGACCATCTGTTCTAATTTAATTAAATTCTATGTTTTTGTGCAACTGAGGATTGCTCAGCATTTTAAATTGATGTAATGTTTGCATTGTTCAATTACATGTAGATGCATGAAACGATCGTACTGCATTACCTCTGGATATCCTTGTTGCTTATTTTGATTATATATATATATATATATATATATATATATATATATATATATATATATATATATATATATATATATATAATATTAGGGATAAAAATCCAAATTTACAGGTAAAAACTCAATTAACTTCAATTTATCAAAAATTAACATTTTTCTATATGTGACTGGATTTTCATGGATGAGTCCATGAAATTTGGTTCTTTTCTCTAAATTATATATATATATACCATTAATTAAATATATTCTTTTAGAATATTGTATAAATAACTAGATTGGTAGATAAAGTAATTAAAATATTTTTGATTATATACATATTTACACGACATATATTATACATTAAACGATTGATAAAATGTTTTTCTTAAAATTTGAACCTGTACACATTTAAGCTACAATAAATAGACCTTCACAGTTGTAATAAAAAAAATATAATTTAGAAATAAATTGGTATCATCCAGTCATACAAATAAAAATTTAATATTAATAACTTTGAACACAAAAATCAACCTTTTACATCTCAAATATAAAATGCAGGATAAGGTACTGTTTACACAAAATTGTCATGGATTACCAAGATGAACTTAACAACAATATATATATATATATATATATATATACAAACTCGAAATTTTATTATCAAACTCTATCTGCATAAATCAAAACTAGTCATGGATTACTGAGATGAACTTACCGAGGATTTAAATGCAAACTTTAAAATTTATTACTGAGGTAGACCTGCATAAATCTAAACCAGTAAATTTTAATCTATTTTCAAAAATACTTTCTCATATATTTTTCTAATTTTAGATCAACACCCGATATATTATAAAAACTAATATAAGATATAAGAGATTACTGTGGTCTCGCATTAGGCAAGAAGTTGAAAATCTTTTTGGCACATGAAGTTGCACGGATCGTAAGCAAGGCATGTGTAAAATTTGAATGAAATTGGGTAGCACAGGTAAAATTTCTTTGATCATTTGTCATTTCACTTGTGCCATATGAATACATGATGTGGTTCTAGAGTCAGTTTTGAGCGCTATTCCCGGCATGGTGGTGCCTCTTCGGTATCCTTAATTATAATTATATTTATATCATTATATATCTATAATAATTATTACCTGTAAGGTTTTTTTACATCCTGGTCGCTAGATATGATGGTCTTATATATCTACATAATGGTCAACTCTTCGAAACGCTTAGTTTAGAATATGGGCAGCTGATGAAGGAAATATTCTCTATGTGGCCTGTTTGTTTTTTGTCCTCTGTTTATGTTCTGTTTTTCATTTTGTCCACGTTTTTTTTGTGACGTCTTGTACCCAGATTTGCAACTATATATACATGTAGATGTAGGTATGTACATACATGTACGTATATATGCATATACTCACATATTATTTGTATTATATATATATATACATATTATTTGTATTATATATATATATATATATATATATATATATATATATTATCATTTCGCTTAGGCATAGCGAATTTATAATGTTCAAGCATTCAATTTCAATATATCCAAAAAAATTTTCACATGTAGTACTTTTCGCCTTCCTATATGAGTCATAATAAACATGTTAAATGTATTTATTTTGTAATAAAACCTTTGTCATAAGAAAGTTCCAAAATAGCGGTGTATTTATTTATGAAATATATAGGAATGCATTGTTTTGCAGTATGTCATTATCAGAAAAGGGGGTCTTATATAGAAATGTCAAAATATTTTATCAGAATATCCGTCATATCAGAAAACAAATAGCAGAAAACCTAGTTCAAATAATTTTGTATCTAAGTTTAGCCTTATAATGTCATCAAGTGACGGATAGAATCCTCTTCCTCCCAGCACATATTGGCAATCTAATCACTAAAAGTACCTCATTGTACCTTATTTGCCGGAGGCAATTGCTGCACTAATTGTTCCTTATATGGATACAAATGCAGGTCTTGTTTTAAAATCCTTCTGACACTGGTTCACGAAATATTCAACTGTTGAGCCAATCGACGCTTGGTCTTTGAGGGACTTTGTTCAATAGAGTTCCTCACACTTTCGCAGTTCTATGCACTACGAAACATTCGTGGCCGATGTGGAGTTTTTTTCTTCTCGATATCGCCTGACCCATTGACGTTTGTTACAGAAGGCAGAATCACCTTTCAGGATGGTGCCTGTCACTTCTCAAGATGCTATGGGAGTTTTTTGGGGGGCTACAACGATGGATCTTTGGCTGGTGAAGTATGCTTTGACCACATATGCAATTTCTCTTGGAGTCCACGACATTATGAGGGTCAGCAACACCAAGTACCTGTAAAAAATAGTAAAATCTTAGACACTATGTTGAACTCCTGTATATCAGTTATGTAATAAATATATTTGGTAGCTATGCAACTTTTATAATCCAAGATACTAACATTAAAAATATGTCCCATAATTATGGGTCACTATATACATATATATATATATATATATATATATATTATATATATATATATATATATATATATATATATATATATATATATATATATATATATATATATATATATATATATATATATATATATATGCATGTGTGTGTGTGTTTACATATAGATATGTATGAGAGTGTAGCAAGGCAAACATCGGTGCCCCAGGATGGCCGCAACCCTCGGGCTGAAACTGGAAAGAGAAATATATATATATATATATATATATATATATATATGCATATATAAAAATACATATACATATTTATGTGTGTATGTTGTGCGCGCATGTTTGTGCTAGTGTGCACTGTGTGTGTATGTGAGTACTGTGTGTGTATGTGAGTGCATATTAGAAATATGCATATAGGTAGATATCGAAACAAAATATAATCATTAGATGCATAACACAACAGAAAATTATACGTTCATGCATAATATATTCCAGCATGTGTGCAGATACACACCAACACTCATCCCAGTTTAAGGAGGTGATACTTAAATATTTAATTTATCGAAGGAAAGAATTCTGATGGGGATCGATATTTAAACGTTCAAGGAAATCATGTGACTGAAACAAATACCTTCCGGAATTTTCTAAAAAGTTGTAAATCACAGAGAAAAGAATCTTGGAATCAATAATACGCCAACGGCCTTTTGAGTATCGCTTTTCCTCCTAACTTTACATGATTATTATAGAAGGATCCGCCTTTTGAGTTGTTAGTTCAGCATGACATAGCTTCTTGACAAATATATTGTCAGGAATTAATGGGATTCGTTGAGAAATATAGTCATAGGTATAGTTCCGTAGGCCAGTTGTTTGCTTCGCAATAACGTGGTTATGGTTGGATATCACTGCAGATATTTATGGGAAGAGTCCTCAACTTATAGATTGACCTCCTAATTCTTTGTGCGTGGAATTTGATTGACAGAAACTGTGCGAGCGCCTGTCACATACGAACATAAACATACATAAACATACATTTACACACGCACACACGCACACACACGCATGCACACACACACACACACACGCGCGCGTAAACACAAAAATGACTTTATACAGTTTTGAAGTGTAAAGGCGATTTTTTAAAAAATTACGTTTTAAAACAAAATTATGAAATCTTTTATGAGGATGTTTTTGGGAAAGATTTTTTTCTAGTGTGTGAACGCTTATGCATATATGTGCATATATTCTTGGATATATATATATATATATATATATATATATATATATATATATATATATATATATATATATATATATATATGTATGTATGCAAGAATACATGTTATTTTTACACTCAGAAATTGACGTACAAATTTGGAAATAATTCAAAGGTAACTGAATCAAGATAAGTATGCATGATGCCTATTTTATCGGCCCTAAAATCAACAAGCAATACCTTGACGAGATTTGAGATCGGAACATTCTAAGCATAAAAATCAATGCCCTTCTGACATTTAATCCAGTCAGATACCATTTCAAGTAGATCACTGTGGAAACGCAGATGGAGATTTTGCTGATTAAATGCCTACATAATCCGTTTTCATCATTTTTTCGATTCTCTGCATTATATATGTGAGAAACACCCGCATTTGTTTATTGTGTTAAAAACTCAATGATGATGCTCCTTGGAAATGGGATTCTTAAATGAATACGCGACATAGTTGGATGGTTAATACCGAACTTTTCAATTAATTTTGGCACTGCCACTGTCACCATTCACAATGATTATAAAGATGAAATTCGTATGTGATTGGTTTTGAAAGAAAATATATGAATTTACTATTCATGAATCTTTTCAAATATTCTTTAGCGATGCGCCAAAGCTTTCCGTTGCTTATTAACAATTTCAAGGAAATTTAATAAAACATTTCTGCAACATTCATATTTATGAAATTACTTGTTACTTGTTAATTATATGTGAAATTTTATGGCTAAGTATGCGGAAAGTAGTGTTCACTATACCCAAGGAGAAATTTTTGTCTTGGAAATCATATATATATATATATATATATATATATATATTCGTATACAGACAAGTTTTTAAAATGATAAATTTTGAAAATTAAAATTTACACATATGAATTACTCCGTTTCTGTTTCTTTCACATACGCTCACTTAAATGCACTTTCTCTCTCTTTCCGTTTCTCTCCCCCTCTCTCTTTATTACTCTTCTTCTCAAACAAGAATACACATTTTTATATACAGTGAATATTGTATGAGACATGATGAATTGTATGAAGGGCATCAATAATTATCGTTCGTATTAATTAAATTTGAAAATATAATGCAAATATAGCCATGTATTCAAAATTGATATAAATCAAAATTTTAATATGACATTCTAGATGTTACTGTTTGATCTCTTTAAATAAGTCTGCGTATATTTAATAAATAACAGTAATTTGACAAACTAATTAAGCATGTTTACGTTTTCTTAAACGAGGGTTTATTACAAATCTTAAACTTCGATCGCTCTCTATATGAATTATTCATGATGTGCGATAAACGATTACGAAAAATTATCCAAAGTTAGCAATTTGCCAGACAATAAGATTTTCAAAGTTTTCTCATAGTTTTTTTTTTTTATGGAAGAAATGAATGATGCGCAGTATTAAATGTTACATGCGACTGCGTGGAGCAAAATGCTTTTCAATAAATAACAATACCTCAATTGAAATATCAACATTGCATTTCATTTTTAAAAAATCGTCATTTCTCTTACGCTGCTTACGTTGCGGAAAAAGATGGATACAGCCTTTGGGGAAAATGGAAATGAAGCCAATATTAAAATTGAGGAAGGGCGTTGAATCAGAAGAATTAGTAAAGCGTAGGTGAAAATACCAAGAGGTATTTAGTGAAGTGTTTATACGTTCTGGAATCAAATGTTGTCAGTAACGAGTTTGCCTTTTATATTTCTACGTTGATTATTTAAATGTCAGTCCAATATTAGGGTTGAACATATTCGAGTATTCCTGCTCATTTACCATTTTGTTACTACTTCGCCGAAGAATTTAATTGATTTTTTTAAAAATGATACAAACTTTATATTTAAACTTACCTAAATAAAAATTTTTCCATTAAAATTTCATGCTAATCTGTTCTCCCAATAGCAGATTAACAATAATAAACATATTTTATAAACTACTTCATTATTTTCAAAATTACTCTAAACAAAGTCGCAGGCGTGATTGTGTAGTAAGAAGTTTGCTTCACGACCACATGATTCCGGGTTCAGTCCAACTGCGTGGCACTTTGGGCAAGTGTCTTCTACTACAGTCTGGGGTCGACAAATGCCTCGTGGTTGGATTTGGTAGATAGAAACTGAAAGAAGACCATCGTATATATGCATATATATATATATATATATATATATATATATATATATATATATATATATATATATATATTCATAAGAGTGGTACAACAAGGCACCGATATTTTATTTACTGGACGCAGTAAATACGCAGTGAAGCTATACAATAGCGTCGTATTTATATCGATTGCTATTGTCCAGTAAATATCGGTGCCTTGTTGTACCACTCTTATGAATTTATACATATACCCTTATAGGGCCATTTTTTGCTGGAAATTAATACATTTGTATCAATACATTTGTATTTAAATACTTTTCATTGATATATATATATATATATATATATATATATATATATATATATATATATATATATATATATATATATATATATATCTGTGTGTGTCTCTGTGTCTGTGTTTTCCCTCCAACACCGCTTGATAACCAATATTGGTGTTTACATTTCCGTACTTTAGCAGTTCGGCAAAAAGAGACTGATTGAATAAGTACCAAGCTTTAAAGAAAAAAGCTACTGAGGTCGATTCGTTGTTCGACTAAAATACTTCAAGGCGGTGTCCCAGCTTGGCCTTAGTCTAATGACTGAAACAAGTAAAATATGAAAGATAAAACATAAATAGACAGTATATTTCAGAAAATGATTAAATGTATGTGGTGTAGTTCCACAGCTATAAATCAGAATCACAATAGCGGTAAATTCTAAAGTAGTAGCGAACGCTTTAGAATTTATCGCTATTGTTATAATGAACAAGAGGATAATTTCTGTCTTTCAGAAAAGTCTACGGACTAGTTTCGTTACCCAGTTAGAGCTAATATACGTCTGTTACTGTACACCATGAATATCATTAAAATTCTGGCCTTTTTAAAGAAAAACAAATGAATATCTCATTATCATCAATTGTCCTTTTGTAAACTTTCTATCATAATGAGAAATGAATTTCTATCAAAACAAAGAAAAGTGATGGGGGATTTATCTATCCCGTGCCTACCTCTAGTGGGATTGAATGCTACAACCTAGTCTCCAACAATACACTACATCTCTCATCAAGAATATAATTTACCTTAAAGTTACAGTATCTTGATTTTCATGAGTGGCTGTGTGGTAAGTAGCTTGTTTACTAACCACATGGTTCCGGGTTCAGTCCCACTGCGTGGCACCTTGGGAAAGTGTCTTCTACTATTGCCTCGGGCCGACCAAAGCCTTGTGATTGGATATGTATGCGTGTTTGTGTGTCTGTGTTTGTCCCCCACCATCACTTGACAACCGATGCTGGTGTGTTTACGTCCACGTAACTTAGCGGTTCGGCAAAAAGAGACCGATAGAATAAGTACTAGGCTTACAAAGAATAAGTCCTGGGGTCGATTTTCTCGACTAAAGGCGGTGCTCCAGCATGGCTGCAGTCAAATGACTGAAACAAGTAAAAGAGTAAAAGAGAGTATATTAGATGTTCTCTAATTCTCTTTTTGTTTTGAAATGCTTAACTTTTACTTAGTGTCTATTTTTAGTTTGGAGACTAATATATTTATCGTCTGCACAATTGTTTTCTACGGAATACATGCATTCACATTAATCGTTATCTTGTCTTCTGTATATATGTATGTGAATGTCTCTCTCTCTCTCTCTCTCTCTCTCTCTCTCTCTCTCTCTCTCTCTCTCTATATATATATATATATATATATATATATATATATATATTATTATGATTGACCGTTGACTGAACACTATTCAATTTTTTTTCTCCGTGTTTTTCTCCTTGTCTCCGTATTCTTTCTGTTGAAGAGCGTAGCTCGAAACGTCAAAGACTTTCCGTATTCCAGAGCGTCATACTAATATATACTTTTGTTATTTACACCACCTGTCCTCGTCTGTTGTTATTTTTTGTATATTCTCTCATATATATATATATATATATATATATATATATATATATATATATATATATATATATATATATATATATATATATACATATATATATGCATATCTATCTGTCTATCTATCTCTCTATCTATCTATCTATCTATCTATCTATCTATCTATCTATCTATCTATCTATCTATCTATCTATCTATCCTATCTATCTATCTATCTATCTATCTATCTATCTATCTATC